>NC_139601.1:1470070-1477570 GCF_946808225.1 Silurus aristotelis | reverse complement strand
GTTTTCTTTTCGCTCTACATTTAAAATACAATCGCGTCTTTATTTTCTTACTGCGGGTGAAAAAAGGTGATTGTGTACATTAAAGTATAATCCTGCTGATGTAGTGCAGCAGGTGGCGTGATTCAAAACCACCTCATCTAAACATCATGACGTTTCTACGTCTACAACGGGAATTTATATACACACACTATATAGCTCACGTCACTTTCTAATGATGACAAAAAACCCAGTGCTGATTTACACGCAAGAGAATAGAATAAGACACTAACCGGTTAGACTCATTAGTATATTAGAGCAAAATATTTCTGTAGTAAAATGTGACCACAGTCGTCTACTATACATTCGACGGTCGTTAAAACTCCAATGTGCGTGTTTACACGATCGTGAGACCTCGACGTTTCAGCATCTCGACTAGTATCACTAACATCAGTGTGTCTGAGGAACAGGATTCTGCTCTCTTACATAAGGGTTTCATTTCTATCTCTCTCTCACACACACACACACGACAGCCCACAGCGATCCTGGTGTTTTATAACTCTGCCAGTCCACTGCCAGCTCAGCGTCTTCTCAGCTCCAGTGCGCTGATCTGACTCACACGTTCTAGGTGCTCGATAGATTCTGTTTTGAAGAGATTTACACTGACTCAAAAAAACGTGATCAAACTCGTGGCTCGGTATTCAATTTTTATTTTACCATAAAATGATTCTTTTCAGGTTTTGATTAGCGACGTGTCGAATCAAAAAGCTACCGTTCACAATCGCTGGAACTATTGAAATTATAACGAACGGTCATTCGGATGAGGACGAATTCCCTTTTGAGTCTCATCCATGAACGCTCAGACATTTACATTTTACAAGTGCAGCATTGGGCAGAAGTGGCTTTCAATGCTCACTATTAGATTCGGGTCAACGGGATTGACGGAGGAGAGAGACAGTAAGCTCCTCCCACCCAGACAGCATGGCTAATTTCACTTCCCTCCTGCTCACATTTGGCACTGAATGCTTTTCTCTCATGTTGCTAAATTTGGCCAGACTGTCTAGGAACACATTTAGTTAGACTTACAATGAACAAATGGTGGAAAATTGGGTTTTAAATAGTCCAGTGTGGGATTTCTGCCTCCTAGTTTTACTAGAATAGTGAAACTTGTTCTGACACTTTAGAGCAGTAAAACATATGCTGAACGTTGTGGGCTTTGCTGCAGGACTGAGGACTTCACATTATTCATCACAACCTGTCATTTTAAAGACAATGTATTGATGTGGAATCTTCCTTTTCCTCATTTGTTGCTAATATCTGAACTCACCCTTTTTTATTTTTTTATTCATGCTTTTAATTAACCAAACCCTGCTAATAACCCCTGCTATTCTATAATCTCTAACGCTGGCACATGTTCTGATTTGGCTTCACTCTTGAAAATATTTTTGGGGGCTGAACTCATACAGTGTGCACTTCTTTCTGTGCTCAAAAATCCTTTCCTGCAAGCGAATTCGTTCACAACTTTACGCCACAGAACTGCTGCTACGTAATAAATAAATAAACGACTGACTCTGGTTTGACGTCTTTAGCACCTTCTCTATGAGCGACGGCACACGCAGGCGGTCACGTGCTGGTTAAAGCCGCTTCATCTTCACCCGAGGACTCGCACTCGTCCGCGGAGTCCGTTAGGGCGGGGTAAGGGCGTGGCTGGTCCAGGTTCACGTACGTCACTTTCAGGCTGATGTAGTGCTCCCCCTCGAGGCCTGAGAGGATGCCTGTGACCTCAGATACTAGCGTGGAGAAGCTGGGTCTCAGCTCCAGGTCCGGATCCCAGCACTGCAGCATGATAGCAAACCTGCACACAACAGAGTAAACATCAAACACCAGGGTGAAAAAAAACTCTCGCAGTTCCTCAACCTCAGCTACATCACTCCAGTTCCAGTAGCTGGATTTTTTACTCCTATGCATTTATTGCGTTTTGTTTTTGCCCTGTGATGTTTTCTTCCAAATCCACACCCTATTCATGTCTGTATTTGTATCTGTTTCGAAAGCCATTCAAACTGAATACAGTATTTTGATTAGGTTTCATGTCTACAGTAGATTGATTCCTTGAATTAAAGACTCCACCCAATGTTATTCTGATAAGCAGTTTAGGTTTTGTGTTATAGATTTTGAGCTTAAACCACACCAGAAGAAAACCACTTTAGTCCTGCTCTATTTTGTCGCTATGTTGTAGTCAATTTAAAAAATGCATCAGACACATGAATACATGTAATTGCAAACAGCTGAAGAGAATCAGCTTTACTGTGGCATGCAATTATTTAATCAGAGCTTACCTAAAGACCAAAGTTCCAGTGTCTTTGGTGATCAGATCTGAGCTTCACTTACAGATTTATAAATAAAAATGGCAGGCAAGATAAATTCTCATCACTTCTAACAAATGTCAATGACTGGACTGACAGCACATAATTCGATTTTAATACAACAACTATACTACAACTCGGTTTTGTCGATTAATCAGCACCGATAGTTGATTGCTGCAACTATTTGCAAAAATCCATACAGATAGTTTATCTGGGTGGCGTCTCAGCAGGTCTCTCATTATACAGTACGAGAGCGGCCTCTAGAGGCAAATCCCAGACATAACGTGCTGTTTGTTTTGGCCTGGAGAACGCGCTACATGAAAAGCGCTATAATATATTTATTATCATGGACAATTGATTAATTATTTATGAATATAATTTATATGATCATATTAGCACATTTTTATGATTCATTATTGGGGTTTTTTTTGTAATAAACTTCAGAACTACATTGAATGTTCTAACTTTTAAAAACTAATCGGTTGATTAATCAGGTATCTGCAAATACGATCCAAACTAGCTATCAGTATCGGTTCAATCCCCTATCGATCGTCCTCTATTTACAACTGAAGATCTAAAACCCGTGTTTCTCAGTTGTAAACGTTTAGCGCGCTAGTGTGAAATAAATCAGTAATGTGTTTCAGTGCGTTAGTGAGAGTGAGAGGAAAAGAGTGAGAGTAAACAGGTCTTTCTCAACCATGAAGAGATGGAACATTTTGAAATCAACAGCGAGCTGCTCATCAACTACAGACAAAGAAAACATTTACCAGAGAGAGACAGTTCTAAGTTACATATATATGTACACACACACACACACACACACACACACACACACACACACACACACACACACACACACACACACAGGGCATAATGTTTGGTTTTATGAATATAAAAACAATATAGATAATATTTTAATAAAATGATATCAACAGCAGCACAACACATTGTTGAGTGGTTTTCCTGCTTCACTGGTTTAGTAGTTTCTGGGTCTTGATTAATACGTCATTAACTTTAAACCTTTTAGAAATCGTTTCCCTCATTATGGCAGTGTTTATGCCTTAATTAGAAACAACTATACATTTAATTACCCAACATTAAACACCCAAACTGCCCTTTTCCTCCATCATGGTAAAAAAGATCAAAGGGAAGAAACTTCTGTGGATTGGACTGTTCCAAAAAATAGCTTGTGAATGAGTGAATATATTGCTCCAACCTTCTTCACCTTCTCTAAAATATACTACACTTTTCTCTGAAGTGATTTAGACTTTTACTTTTGAATGATCAGGATCAGTCCTCCAAACCAAACCGTGATTTTGGTGGCACGTGAAGCCATGTGAAAGTAGTGGCACGCGTCAATCATCAATCTCCCTTCGTTTAACTTAAAAAGAGGGTGAAGAGTCAAAAGAGAGGAGTGTAAAAAAAAAAACAAAAAAAACACAACTCACAGTGGATCAGGACAATACTGTGGCTGAGGGAGTCTCCGCCCCTTTAAGAGGTAATGTGTGATGTCGTAGGGGTCGACCTCTGGGTAAGGGCTCGCGCCTCGTGTCAATAACTCCCACATCAGAACCCCGAAGGACCACTGCAGGAAGAAGAAAAGAGGAAGGAATCTGGTGACTGGTTACGAGAAAAAAATGAAGATGCATGACAACTAGAGGAAAAATAAAACCAGACCTTCTGCGCTTACAGGAAATTAATACATAAAGAGAATGTTTATTATTTTACTAAAGCAGTATGTTCATCCGTACACCACAGTGAATGTTGAAACGTCCACGAGACAATTTAGTGTTCTTTCTTATGTAATAGCTGCTATAAACCTCCGTTCCCTCAGGAGGATGTCAGATCTCAACCGAGAGAACTCTAGATATAAAGGGTCCTCATTCAGGTTAGACGCCAAACCTTAATTCTGTGATTGCCACTTTGGTGCCAACCTGTTTTGCCCTTACAGTATTTTGACAGATGCCCCTATCAAGAGCAATTTACAATTACTCCATTTATACAACATGAGAGAGAAGGACCATGCTCCAGGGCTCAGCAGTGGCAGCAGTGGGATTTGAACTCATAACCTTCTGTTAAGCATCCCAATGCCTTAACTACTGAGCTCACAATTTCTTCACTACTGATAAACTTTTTCCACAAGCCTTGCTTTCTTTTTCTCTATCTTGAAAGGTAGTTGGACTAAAAATAAAACGCCAACACAAAATCCTGAAGTGCTAAACTCTAGAAAACTCTGTTGGCTGAAACTATGTGGGTCATGGAAACGCCTCCTTCCAGAAAGCTTCACCACACGAACGATTATATGTCCTTCTTAGTTTAATACGATTTCTAAGCGGCTTTAATATAAAGTGTGTTTGGAATTACAGCCTGTCAAGAAAACTAAATCCACGCCTTCTGAATCGAGAAGAGCGCTTAGGAAAACCACTGGAATAATACAGCGGAACGTTTTTCCGCGTACGCCCCGTCTTTCGCCTATCTCACCACGTCAGATTTGGATGTGAATTTTTGCGTCTGCAGGCTCTCGATGGCCATCCATTTGACAGGCAGCTTAGCTTTTCTGTGGTCCTGGATGCTGTAGTACTCCTTATCGAACACGTCGCGAGCCATGCCGAAGTCTGCTACCTTCACTGTGTACGACTCATCCAGCCTGCAGGATCATCATCATCATCATCATCATCATCATCATCATCATCATCATCAGAGACCACTGAAAATAAGTTTTCATCAATCACAGACTACGGATCTGATTAGTAATTACAGTAACGTACAATAAAAAATAATAAGTCTGTTAGGCTCACATGCAGTTACGAGCAGCTAAGTCTCTGTGCACGAACTTCTTCTGCGCCAAATATTCCATCCCCTTGGCAACCTGAAGTCCGAAGCCTATCAGGTCCTTCACTGTGGGATTCTGGAGTTGAAGATCAGGGTTGAGAAGAATAATGTCACCCGGTGCACCAGAGATAATGATAATAATTCAGATCAGCTCTCTGTCCCAGAACTCATCACTCACCCTGTTTTCACAGCGTATAAAGTGACGCAGGTCTCCGTGCTTCATGTAGGGCAGCACCACTAGTGGGAGCCCTTCGTGAGGTAGCAGGATGCCAAGCAGAGAAAGCACATTACTGTGGTGAAAAGCCTTCATCAGAATCCCCTCCTTCAAAAACTGCTCCACCTCCTCCACGTCCGTTATTCCTGAACAGAGATGAAAGAAAGGAGGGATTTTCACGGAGCTGTCTATCACTAAAAGACTGATAAAGATCTTATCTTATAAGCATTTTTTTTTACTTTAACAAATTATTTTTAATATGTTAGATTTTAGTAGTCAAGCCTAAACCTTCAGGAAAGTCTAGAAAACTATTTCCCAATTTTACAGAAAAGTTCATTATTTGGGATTAGTATTATTATATATTAAGAGTTTATGTAAATGAACAACACAAAACATGTTTCAAGTCTCATCTCATCATATCATATCCTATATAGTGTGTAACTCCTAATAAATATATATATAAATATAAAATCTAACACTAATGACGCATTAACGCAAATACATTTTAATGCCCATTTTAACAGCTTATGCAGTGGCGCATTTCTGTTCGACCATTTTTATAAAAAATATACAGAAACAAATACAAGCGAGGCGAAATTTAAACCTTTAACGAAGCGCACATTTATTTACGACGTCCTTTCATTACTCAGATATAAAAAATAAATAAACCGAAAAATTCTTTTTGATCACTAAAAATTTGTTTTACTGATGTGTCAAGTCTCTAGATGTACTGTATACTAGCCCATACTGATCACCATTCTTTTAGACTCTGGGGTGGGCTTAGGCTATAGGATATTTTCTAGTTACGATGGAGTTGGGGACTACCTGTACATGTAACAGCATTGTAATTTGAGCTCATTGTGCCAGTGTTCCACGGGTAAAATGGGATTATGAGCTTATCACAGGTACTCACTGTTACTTAATGACTTCACAGCACAGTGGATTTCCCTGCTGTTGTGGTCAGTGGTTAGGTAACCATGGTAAACTGTACCGAAGTGACCTGCAAACACAACAGTGACTGGCTCATAAGAACTCCATATCACTTCAAGCAATGGTGACTTAATGTTTGGTTGCGTAAAATAATAATAACAACAATAATGATACTTTGCTCTCAATTATATATATATATATATATATATATATATATATAGCTTACCTTTCCCGATGATCTGATGATACTGTACATTAAGCATGGACGCCGGGATGAGGACGTCCTTCACCTCTTCCAGGAGCTCAGGACGGAAGCTAGAGATGGAGATTTTCTCTGAAGGTAAGAGCGGGTTGAGGCTGGGGTCCAGCGCGTTGGCGTAGGCCAGGCCGGGAAACACCACAGGAACAGTGGAGTTTGGACTCAAGGTATGTTCTCCTAGAGCTTAGTATACACAATGTAAAAATGTAGTTGCATACCAATTACCAGCACTCTCATGTGGTCAAATATACCTAGGGATGACCTAAAACCATCTGATGATGTAGACAATTTAACAAAAATCTCACCGCTGGTCACACCTCGTCTGTAATCTCCAAGAGGAAGGAGCTCGACGCTGCCATTGCCTGAGAGACTGTGATTACGGGAAAAGTGAGCAAGCCGACTCTCAGCCAGAGAATCTGCATGTTGGATAAGATGAGTTTAATAAAATTGTGCACAAGTATGTATATATGTCTATCAGGTCTGCATCAAGTGAATCACTGATGTGAGACAAAATGCCATAATTCTCCCTCACCTGACTTCTTCTTTCTCAGGTGTTTCATAGTGACATAAGCCAGCACTGCGCCGGCCACCAGAGCTCCCAGAATGCCGAGGACGATGCCCACTACATAATGGTTGCTGACCAGGATGACTGTGCCCACGTCATGAACCTGACCGTTGACCGTAATCTTAACAGAGGACAAAAATGTTAATTATTAGTAAGACTGCGATTAAAAAAAAGAAAGGTTTTTTTTTTAAGTCACTCTCAACAGACAGAGGACGTTGAGATCTTTGGTGTAACCATCTCAGGCTTACCTTCACAGGTAGGCCTTCGTTCGGGATGGTGAGGTTTTTGGGGATGCGGCAGGTAATCTCGTTATCCAAAACCTTGGCTCCACAGTCGACCCCTCCGACGGTCATGGTGATCT
>NC_139601.1:1437570-1465070 GCF_946808225.1 Silurus aristotelis | reverse complement strand
AGCATTAACAATGCAGTTACGCATTAAAAAATCCACACAATAGAAGCAGAGACTGAGCTGAAGCTGCATTTAGTAGTGGACACGGATGTTCTGCTAACACACTGACGGTCGGTGGAGGATTTTCACAGGAGGCTAAAATCATTAACTATCAACAGCTCTTTTTTCAGGGAGCCTCTCATGATGCAGAATGTGGTGTGCAATATTGAATGAGAAAGAGTAACACACACACACACACACACACACACACACACACACACACACACAGAATTTGTAGATTTTCTAAGTCTAAATAAACAAACAACATAACTGAACCATAAAAAGACTAAACGGATCTGTTTTGTGTCTTACCTATATTCTGTACTGTGTTTAGACAACGTGTGTTTAGTCTAAAACTGAAATTCTGTTCTTCTGCATTTTCTTCTGCAATAAAACCACCCCAAATAAAGATCGAAGGAGCAAGATCGACTTGTAGGCTACGTCTACACTAATCCGGATTAACAGCGTTTTTTGTCTTAAAAAGCTCCATGTCCTCACTTTCGTTTTCAATATTTTCCCAAAAGTTGCTCATCCACACCGGAACGTCTGAAAATGTCCCTGTAAGGCCGTTTATTTACTTTTCAGCTGTCAAGGGAAGGCGTCGCCACATGACTGAAAATGCCTCATCGTTTTTAAAAGAGACCATTTTTACAGCAATTAAAAAAAAATCTTTTGTTGACTAAAAACGCTGTCTCGGTGTGTATGGAACGCCAAAAGGGAAAGAAAAAAATAAATTCAGACAGGACCTTGTTTCCTGCTACTTCATATATATTTCTGTTATTTGTTTTTCTTCTAATACATTTTTGTGCCCAGTTCTCGCTTCTTGAATGCGGCCTCTTATCTTAGATCTTTGTACGAGATCTTTGTATTCTTTTAACAAACAACAATCTTCTGAAACGCCAGCGTATCTCACACGGTGATGTGAGTAAATTTTCCTCCTTTGCATCTGAGAAAAATTCAAATATTTTAGTGAACGCTTCCTCTTTCTTGTACGAGCGCGGCACTCTGCATAATCCTGTAAAAGCAGCAAACATCGAGTGTTTGTATAGTGTGTAAACACAACTGCTTAACACAAAGAGGAGCTTTTTAACTTTTTAACAGGAGAGGAGCGTAATGGGTACAAAGCCAGATTCCATATTTTCTTTCAATAATTTATTTGTTTCATTCTTTTACAGTTTTAATAACAAATGTAGGCCTATGGAGTTTACATCTTATAGGGATGTAAAATTCGGGGTAATTGTACAAATGCATCATGTAATCAATCATAGAGAACTACAAATATACTGAACAATGACAAGTCTCAAACATGTACAATCTTTTGACTGGTGCAGATCTTTAAGCTGCATAACAGATAAAAAAGAAAACCAAAAAATAATTTTTCCTCTTATTTTTCAGGAATCCTTCTGCTCTAAGTGTCTTGTCAATCAATGAGCTGAAAACGTGTTACAAACGAACAGCCACACTTTCTTTTTTTTTGTCCGACTGGACTTCAGACCAGGCCAGTCGATTGAAATGTGATGTATATCACTATATTCAGTAGAACGGGGTACCAGGAGAGACGGGGTAAGAAGAACCACATCGAGCAACTAACCACAAATATCAGCACATATTCATACAGTGTCTGTTGAAACATCTGGAAGTGGAAGCTGTGAGTCTTATTATTCATGAGTCATTACTGTATATCCAAGTCTCTGTTTTTGTCAGTGTTTATTCTTAGAATTGTTCCTAAAAGTTGCTGCTGTCATCATAAAGACTGTCGTGCTCTCAGAGAGACTGTCGTGGCTCTGAGAGAGACTGTCGTGCTCTGAGAGAGACTGCCGTGCTCTAAAAGAAAGAGTGTCGTGCTCTGAGAGAGAGTGTCGTGCTCTGAGAGAAATTGTCGTGGCTCTAAGAGAGACCGTCGTGCTCTGAGAGAGAGTGTCGTGCTCTGAAAGCGTGTCGTGGCTCTGAGAGAGAGTGTCGTGCTCTAAAAGAGACTGCCATGGCTCTAAGAGAGACCATCGTGCTCTGAGGGAGACCCTCGTGCTCTGAGAGAGACCGTCGTGCTCTGAGAGAGAGTGTCGTGCTCTGAGAGAGAGTGTCGTGCTCTGAGAGAGAGAGTGCCATGGCTCTGAGAGACTGTCGTGCTTTGAGAAAGATTGTTGTGCTCTAAGAGAGACTGTCATGGCTCTAAGAGAGACCGTCGTGCTCTGAGAGAGACCGTCGTGCTCTGAGAGAGAGAATCATGCTCTGAGAGAGAGTGTCATGGCTCTGAGAGAGACTGTCGTGCTTTGAGAGAGAGTGTCGTGCTCTGAGAGAGACTGTCGTGGCTCTGAGAGAGACCGTTGTAGCTCTGAGAGAGACCGTCGTGCTCTGAGAGAGACCGTCGTGCTCTGGGTAGAAAAAACGAGTTATACATTATATTAAAATAAACAATGAACCAACAGCTTTACTGCCTGAGAGCTTTGATGCTACACTCTGTTTGTTAGACACAAATCAAATAAAGCTTGCAGACTACGACAAATCCTCACTTTTGGCTTTAAAATATTGAATTCAAAGGTTTCAGCAGATTATCCACCATTCGTCACAGCTCTGCCTCCTCTCATTTTCTGTTTATCTTGTTTCAGCTTCCAATCAGGTAAATAAAACTCAACTTAAAGCCCCATTTTAATACCAGACAGTAAACTGACTTATTTTCCTTCGCATCATTTCACCCTGCACGGTCAGAGATTTTCAGCTTCGCATGACAAACAACGCAAACACAAATCTGAAATCAGATGGACTGCACTTGCCTGAGAATTTCGAAATCAAATCGGAGAAACCTTCCGTTCCTGCTCTCATGGCTATATATAAAGCATTGTTTACATAAAACTCCTGCTTTCCAGCCACAAATCAGTCATTACTCATCTCTCCGACTGCATTCCACCGAGAAACACAGACAGAAACACACTTTCTGTTCAAGGCTGTGTTTTTAAAATATGCAACCACTTTGCTCTGAAATCACTGGTGTTTATGGATTTGTGTAAATAAATACTGCATCGGGAAAAGGTTCTCGTGTGTTTTTGTCAAAAAATTTGGTTTGCATAAAAGCATAACTTGTGGACTTAAATAGTTTTCATGATGAATGGATCAAACAACGTGCATTTTGTGCTTTTAAGATCTGAGGTTTCCAAACAAATATCAAGCTTGAGAGATTTTCTGTCTGGAAAAAGAGGCTACAAACAAAAGGAATCCACATTAATCGCACTGTTTCCTAATGTTTCCTGATCTTCTCCTTTCGTTCATTTTCTTTTGACCCTGCGTAAACCATGTTATCTGATTGTGTATGATGTGTAGCACTGACCTCGTGGGGGCAGCTTTCGCAGGTCTGAAAGTGGCACAGGCCACGGGAGAGCTGCTCAGGTCCAGATTTGCAGCAATCCTCCACGCCCTGATCGATGAACATGTTCACCCAGTCCATGGGAAACGCACAAAGAGCAGAGTCGGGCTCGGTGACGCCCGAGTCGTCCGTGACGGCGAAAACTCCGTACAGGATGTCGTCGTTTTCTTCTGCACCGAGTTCGTCGGCTAGCTCGCGGCCGGCCCTGCCGAAGTGGGCGGCCTGCACCACGTTGTACACGATGTCCTTAAAGGCCTCGCTGGTCCCGGCGCCACCCGAGTTCCTGCGTCTGCGCTTGGGTTCGAATCGGCACTCGAGCACAACCTCTCGGTAGCGCCGCATTTCCCATTCGTTGCGTGGCAGACGTCCGAGTCGGGTCTGATATGGTGACGTGCCCTGCGGTTCCGCCTTCTCCCTCTGCACCGACAGGAAGTAGACAAAGTCATTCGTGTGAAAGCTGTAAACGTATTCGATCGGGTAGACCCGCCGCAGCTCGGGCAGCACCGTCAGGCCCTGCACGTCCGTGTGGAAACCGTCCTCGGTAGCTAAAGGACGCCGCACCGAGACAGACTTCCTGCCATACCGCTGCGTAACGCTGTCGTTGATGGTCGCTGCAACATAGAAGTACGCCGTCTGCCCCTCCTCCACCATGCTGACCTTGGTGCCCAGTGGGCTGGCGATACAGTCCGGGCAGAACGCCGCAGAATTGGCTTGTTTGCGGAAAAGGCACTTGGAGGGCGCCGGGGCGCGTCCGTTTTCATTGAGCTGGTGGAAGTAACACACTCCATACTGAGAGCTCCCACACGTGTACAGGTACATCAGGAAGGTGTCGAGCAGCAGCACCTCGCTGTCCGTATGCTCCTCGAACGGATCGCTCTCAATGTCGCACAGTTGACACAGCTGGCACTCCTTGCTGCCCACAGGTCCGGTGCGCAGCTCCCACAGCTTACCCAGAGTGCTGTTCACCGCCTCGATGAGGTTCCGGGACCCCAGGTAGACCTCGTGGTAATACTGGTTGACAGCGATGTTCTGGATTGGGCTGGAGGTATGAAACGAAGGCACGGAGTAGGGCACGGAGAAGTTGACGGAAACCAGGGACACAGAGGGGCAGGTGTCCGACGCCACCCACGTCACGAGGGCCTGAATCCAGATACATGGAGCAAGAACAGTGGTCCAGTCGACCATATCGAAGAGGGAACACAGATATCCTCTGGTTACCTCCAGCCTTTGAACGGAGACATCCTAAAGTCCTGTGTGGGATCTCTGAATAACAAAAACAGTGTTTAGCATTAACTGAAATCAGGGGTTGCATCTCACCAGAGGTAGAAAGACTGATAAAATACTCAACTCAGGGAAAAGTACTGTGCAGCAGTTTCCCGGGGGCCCGATTTTTATTTCCCCCTTGCGTTATTTTCATTTATTAATTTCTTTTACCCAGTAAAGATTTAAAATGTAGTTAAGAACAATATTTTAAACAAAACAAACTTAAGTAAAATTACAGATTACAGATTACAGAAAACTACTCATTTACAATAACGAGATACATATTCGCATAGGTAATATTGCATGGTTTTAAATTAGTGTTGTTGCACATTTATTTATGCTCTGACTCTCAGATACTCATTTAAAAGTTGTGAAACTGCACATGAAGGTGACTCATCATAAATGCATGGAGGTCTTTATTTACACTTTGTCTACCCATGAGAATGGGCCTTCCTGAAAGCAGAGCGATATAAAAACACCACAGATGAGTAAGACTGAACGTGTGCTTACGAGTCAGATGTGGAAGAAACAAGTCATGAGGGATTTGAAAGCCCACTCTGATGGACAGTGTGGACAGACACATGTAGTTTTTTGTGGCTTATCCTCCACTGCTGCAGGAGGACGCTGTTGCTCATTAACAGAGAGGACCACGGTGTGACCAGCGGGCCCCTCTACTTTACATTCCTGTCACAAACACTACGTGCTTCCTGGGTGAAACCGTGAGCACAGCCCGATGCTCGCGCAATGCCAGTCTGTTAAAGGAACGAGTGAACTAATGACTGGTTAAAGACGTGCTGGAGAATTTTCACTGCTGCATTAAATACACAAAAGGATGCAATTAGCTGTGAGCACCATCGTTAGTCCATACTGACTCTCAAAAACTGGACACAAATAGAAACCCTACTCTCTCTCTCTCTCTCTCTCTCTCTCTCTCTCTCTCTCTCTCTCTCTCTCCCTCTCTCTCTCCTCTCTGGAGTTTACACAGTATTTATGCTCTCTGAGCAGGTTTCTACCAGAGGTTAATCCTTTTGCCTCATTGCATTTTCAATATTTCCTTTGGATCAAAGTGTGTCCTGTTTGCTTTTCCACTTCTGACCGTACTTATAAACGTAATAAAGCACGAGAACAGACTACTAAGGAACGCTGTAATTCCTCTTCAGTCCAAAGACGTTAAACACTGTACATAAAGTGCTGTGGGAGTGGATTGGTGTTTGGGTAAAGCAAAGACTGGCACTGACTGACAGGAGGCTCACACACTCCCTCACACACTCCCTCACACACATCCTGATAAGGAGAAAGCCATCAGATACAGTTGTCATTTACACTCACCTGTAGAGCTCCTAAACTCCTCTAAACTACACTTATATTTCAATTAATGAAATGTTTTATTGAGAGAGAGAGAGAGAGAGAGAGAGAGAGAGAGAGAGAGAGAGAGAGAGAGAGAGAGAGAGAGAGAGAGAGCTGTAGTGGACCGTTTTATTCCTCCTACTGAGTGTAAAAAATAAACCCAAACATTAAATAGGACATAAAGATGTCACATGTATCAATGATCATAAATATACAATCAGCATCTAATTCAATAATAAACAGTTAATTATCACCTCATTTACAAAAAGACTTTAACAGTAGTGTAATGAATCTTTATAGAGTTCAGATGTGATTGTTCCAGGGTCTTTTCCTTTTATCACACAGAGGGACACTAAGGGACACAGGGGGAAACGGAAGAAAACGGAGAGACACAGGGGAAACGGAGGGAAATGGAGAGACACAGGGGGAAACGGAGGGAAATGGAGAGACACAGGGGGAAAAGAAGGGAAACAGAGAGACACAGGGGGAAAAGAAGGGAAACAGAGAGACACAGGGGGAAAAGGAAGGAAACGGAAAGACGGGGAAACGGGGAGACACAGTGAAAAACGGAAGGAAACGGAGAGACACAGGGGAAACGGAGGGAAATGGAGAGACACAGGGGGAAACGGAGGGAAATGGAGAGACACAGGGGGAAAAGAAGGGAAACAGAGAGACACAGGGGGAAAAGAAGGAAAACAGAGAGACACAGGGGGAAAAGAAGGGAAACAGAGAGACACAGGGGGAAAAGGAAGGAAACGGAAAGACGGGGAAACAGGGAGACACAGTGAAAAACGGAGGGAAACGGAGAGACTCAGGGGGAAAAGGAAGGAAATGGAAAGACAGGGGGAAACAGAGAGACACCGGGGGAAAAGGAAGGAAACAGAAAAACACAGGTGGAAAAGGAAGGAAATGGAGAGACGCAGGGGGAAAAGGAGGGAAACGGAGTGACACAGGGGGAAAGGGAGGGAAACGGAGAGACACAGGGGGAAAAGGAGGGAAACGGAGAGACACAGGGGAAAAGGAGGGAAACGGAGATACACAGGGGGAAAATAAAGGAAACGGAGAGGCGCAGGGGGAAAAGAAGGGAAACAGAGAGACACCGGGGGAAAAGAAGGGAAACGGAGAGACACAGGGGGAAAAGAAGGGAAACAGAGAGACACCAGGGGAAAAGGAAGGAAACGGAAACAGGGGGAAACGGAGAGACTCAGGGGGAAAAGGAAGGAAATGGAAAGACAGGGGGAAACAGAGGGAAATGGAGAGACACAGGGGGAAAAGGAAGGAAATGGAAAGACAGGGGGAAACAGAGAGACACAGGGGGTAAAGGAGGGAAACAGAGAGACACAGGGGGAAACAGAGAGACACAGAGGAAAACAAAGGAACACTGAGGGACACTAAAGGACACATAGAGACACAGAGGAAAAGCGAGGGACATGAAGGGAAATGGAGTGGAACTCAGGGACACAGAGGAACAATAAAGGAAACAGAGAGACACGGTGAGACACTGAAGGAAACAAAGGGACACTGAGGGAAATGGAGTGACACTTAAGGAAACTGAGGGACACAAAAGGACACAGTGGGACACTGAAGGAAACAGAGGGGCAATGAGGGAAACAGAGAGACACTAAAAGAAACAGAGGCACACAAAGGACACAGTGGGACAAAAATGGACACGGGTTGACACTGAAGAAAACAGAGCGACACTGAGAGACACAGAGGGACACGGTGGGACACTGACGGAAACAGAGGGACACACAGAGCGGGTGTGTTAAATGAACCGGGAGCTCTTACCTGTCTCAGGTAAACTGAACTGAAGTGGAGGAAACTTTGTCCTTTACCGCTCTGTTCCTGTAAATGGACAGAAAAAAGCGACTTTTCTTGGTTTTTCTTCAATCCTCCGGATTAAGTTTCGCTCTCCGACGGAAAACGTTCACACTGTGTAATAAAACACTGTTTTTTAGCTTCATGGTAATATTATTTACTGTATTAGAGACCTGACCGCCTCCACTCACCGCGCACGAGACTCAAACACACACACACACACACACACACACACACACACACGCACACACACACAAAAACCCAGGAGCGCACCTCGAGCGCCTCGAGACCGTGGGTCTGACGCGCGGGGAGACCGAGCAGGGAGAAGTGTGCGCGCGGTGTTGCTGCGGGCTTGGAGCGCCGCCTCGCGGCCAGTCAAGTGATTTATTTTTAAACCGGTGAAAAGATAAACACGTAGTTACAGTAAAGTAAAGTAAAGTAAAGTAAAGTAAAGTAAAGTAAAGTAAAGTAAAGTAAAGTAACTCGTGCGGTGGGACGTTTTTTAAAAATGTAATAAAACAAATTAATACATAAATCAAAAAAAGGAAGGGAAAAAAACAGCAGTGTACACAATAACATGCATTTTTGTTTAGAAAAATAATAAATACTAAATATAGAAACAAGAATAAAACAAACGTTATCAATAAATTAATAAAAATTTTACTTCATTCACCACATCCATAAACCTCCCTCTCGGTCTTTTCCTGCTTCCTGGTGGCTCCATCCTCAGCATTCTCCCGATAAAACTACAACTACAAAAACTACTAGTAGTACTACAACAACTACTCCATCTACTACTACTACTACTACAAATAAATGTATTTCCAGGCCACAGTGTGCAGAAAGAAGAAGTGAACAGGAATAATGATATAATGATATAATAATATATGTACTGTGTGTGTTGGTGTTACATTATAGTGATTATTCAGGCTTCCTTCTTTCTACGGTGTGATGAAACCTGTTCCTCCAGTCATCATGCGTTACAGTATTTAAATATATATCAGTATTAATATATTTAAATATAGCTGGATGCACAATTTTATGGGGAACAACAGAAGGGAACGGTTTGTCACAGCACGACAAGGCTCGGCATGGCTCCTCAAGGCTCGTCACAGATCATCACAGCTCAACACGGTACGCCAAAGCTCATCAGAGCACATCACGGCTCGTTACAGATCATCACAGCCCATCACAGCATGTCACAGCTTGTTACAGCTCATTACAACTCAATACAGCTCATTACAACTCATTACAGCTCATCACAGCATGTCAAAGCTCATTACAGCTCATCACAGCATTTGAAAGCTCATTACAGCATGCGAAAGCTCATCACGGCTCGTCACACACTGAAAATCCCAACACAGCTCCAATCACAGTTTCAGGAGGTGTGTATCCTCTCACCCATACACCGAATCCTGGGGACTACTAACAAAAACAACAACAAACGTATATTTAAATAGGACTTTATTGAGTTATTGCATTTAGGTACATTATTTGCATGAGATATAAACATAACAATGAGCTCTAAAGCCTGAGACGTTCCCCAAAGCTGTACAAATGGGTTTAAAGCATCGTATTGCATCGACGCAACAAAATCTTCTCTGGGGTGCAGGTGAAATCTCCTGAACACAGCCCTGAAGGAATGTGTTGCACGTGGTATTGAAAAGGTGCAGAGAAAACAGCAGAAAAACCCAACACGTTGAGAGAAGTCTGTCGGTCTACACCGTTATGTTTACACACGTACACAACATACAAACATGTTATTAACACATTACAACATGACGCTCGGGTCAGAGTGGATGTTACTTCCTGTAAGAAGAGGACATGCACGACAGATACCTGAGTATGTGCAATACATCGACCGCTAGCCGCTATCTCAATACTGATATATCGGGGGCGGGGCTATGCAAATTACCAATTGTTTGCTGCGATCATGTAAATTTGTATCATTTACAGAACTTTGATTTCAAATAAACACCAACTAAGATTTTATATATATATATATATATATATATATCTTGATACCCATTTAATCACAGTTAATTTCATTCTAAAAACTCACGTGTTTCATCATCAGACATTTACACCTTAAATATTATTCAGAATTCTCTCTGCAAAAATAAGACCCTACATGGACAAAAGTTAAGATCCCATTCCACATTTATTCCCCATTTACTGTTATTATAACATGCACTCTTCTCGGAAGATGTTCCTCGCAGTCAGCGTTCACATTTATTCATGTTCAGTAGGGTTGACATCAGAGCTCTATAGCAGGACCCATGTAAAGCAGATCTTTATGGAACTGGCTTTGTGCACTTTGTGTCCTGCTGGAACAGGTTTGGGTCTAATAGTGCAAATGAAGGAAACATTTAAATGCTACCACATCCATCCTATACAGCTGTGTGTCTCCAAATTTGTGTAAACAATTTGGGGAAGAACCACAGCTGGACGAATCTGGTGTCCCAATACTTTCACCAATACAGTATAAATTAAGACTTTAATCATTCTCCATTAACCAGGATCAATAGGACACCACCAGTTAAGTGTTAAACTCCCTTGTGAAGGAAAGGTTCATTTAAAGGGGCGGTAAGTCATTAAACTGGTTTGGCTGGGAAGGGGCGGAGCTAATTCAAAAACATGAAACACTGAAACATAAACTAGAACTATCTGTTGCAGGGTGAATTCTTGACACCACAGCACATGTTTATTAGAGGCCCATAAACACATTTAATGGTTACAAACTTATAGGATAAAGATCTTTATTATTAAAGCAGCGCTGCACTTTATCGTATACGATAGCGCTGTCGTATATGTGTTCTCTTCGTTCATTTCATCCGACGGGTTGCTGATTGGAATGTTAATTCCAGGCCTGTGTGGAGGTGAGATGCGGTAAGATCGTTATCAAACGTCGTATCGTTAGCTATTATAAACCGCGTCGACGTGTCAGTACAAGTTAGAACAGTGACGGTCTTTTAAATATTAATAATTTTTTTTTTCCTTTTTTAATGATGATAAAAGGTGAAGGCAAGTTATTGAGTTGTTATTCACTTTTGTGAACTTCGTACCCCCTCGTACGCTCACCTATCCTGAAGTCAGTCAGCCATGGCTACACTCCTACATTAGAGTTCTATAAAGCTTAGCTAAAGCTACGTGATAAGGATTGTGTTTTACAATCTGATGTCCAAAATGGAGATTTCACATTTTAGAGGCAGAGCATCAAAAATGTCCACAATTTTGTCTTAAACCACATAAGAACGGCTCCAAGATCTGATCCGGATGCAGTTATGGTTGCGAGTGGATCAAAAACGTATGATCAAATCATCAAATGCACCACGAGCTGGAGACATTTCCTCTTGTAAAAAAAACAAACAAAACAAAAACAAATAAAACAAATGTCTCAACACGTCTTTAGTCAGTTATGAGGCCAAAAATCTGCTTCATAGAGAAGCGTTCGTGTCTCGCATTCTGCAGTTTCCAACAAAATCCAAAACAGGAAGTACAAAACGTGAAGCATTCACTAAGGATACATGTTGCACTATTCAGGTGTAGATGCTCTATACACTCCTGGAACATCCAAAAGTTCTTCAAGTGCAGTGATTAAAAGAACTCTGGAACCTCACGTTTCTGTGTAGAACCCATAGAGAAAGATTTAATCAAAGAAAAGTACTGACAAAAAAACCAGCAATGTGCTACAGACTGGGGAATAATGCTGAGGAAAAAATAGAACGTTACATTGATGATAAAGATGAAGTGGTTTTAAAGAACCTTTTTGGACCGTTCATCATCTGTGTTGGTTCCAAGGAGAACTAAAGGAAAATGCACCTTTAATGCTAGTATTACGTAGAATGATTTGTGCAGAGGAAATGATTATCCAATTGGTTTCACTATACAGAATAGGAAAAAAAAATTGATTAAGAAAGAACTCAAAAGCAGCTGAAGCTGAAAGGTTCTCTGGGGAACCAAAGTAGTTCTTCTATGGCACTGCTATAAAAAGCACCTTTATTTTTAACTGGGAACCAAAAAGGAACCGTTTAAAAAAAAAAACTTTCTGGAAATGTTGAGGAAGCTGTTAAGAATCTATGGGGAATCCTGTGAGGAATCCTGTGAGGAATCCTGTGAGGAATCCTGTGAGGAATCCTGTGAGGAACTTTTATCTTTCTGTCTAAAGCGTAGCCGTGTTTTATGATACTAAATGGTACTCTATGGTTCTAGATATTACACGTGGCCCCTACAGTGTGATAGTGTTTTTGTTTGTTTGTTTATTTGTTTGTTTGTGGTGCTGTGTACACAACATCCAGTCATCCTCATCTTTGTTGTTGCTGAGGCTTTGGTGTAAAGGTTCAGCGTCCCGTACAGATCACTTTACTCTGACCCTCTGAAGGATATAAAATGGCTCCTCTTTATTTTTCTTACATGTGGTCCGTAAGATCTCGACAGCAGCTCCGGCACAGTGTCAGTGGTCTAGAGGCCTCAGGTGTGCAGTCTCCTGTGCTCCAGACCAGGGATCAGTATGTGAGCGAGTTGAGGATGAAGAGACGATCCTCCTCCTTCCTGATCCACTTCAGCAGTTTGGTGACGGCTGACATGGCCAGAGCTTTCGTGGCCATAGGACTGAAGCAGAGGTAAAGCTCGAAGCCACTGGTGGACTGAGGAGGAGATGAAGGAGATGAAGGAAGAGAGATTAAAACACATTAAATAAGCAGGTATTGCAGTTACACCCAGGTTTCACATCTCCACGATCCAGGATTGTGATTGGTCAGTTAAATCAGTGTTTGAAAACAATGTGTGGATTATCAACATCTGTAGCCACAGCAACATCCAGGTTTCATCCAGAGTAAGCACATGTCTTGATCATTTTACTCTGCCACATGTGGGATTTTGCGAGGAGAGCATGTGCGAGAGTGTGTATGAGAAGAACAAGGAGAATGTTTACAAGAAGAATGTGTGTGAGGAGAACGTGTGCAAGGGAAATTGTTTATGTGGGGAAATGTGTGTGAGGAATGTGTGAGGTGTGTGTTCTCACCCAGGCGAGCAGGTTCTCGGTGTTGGTGCAGCGGTAGATGGAGCGCAGGGGTCTGGTCAGGTGGTGCAGGCGACTGTGGAGGTACTGGTACAAGTCCATTAGCCTCTCCTGCTCCTCCTCAGTGTGATAAGGAACAGGCAGCTCTGGGCTAAAACCAAAACGGAAACCGGGAAACCAAAAAGATCTTTGTCTTTTTTGCCTTAACAAATTGCCTTAAAAATAAAATTGTGTGTATATGTGTGTGTGTGTGTGTGTGTGTGTGTGTGTGTGTGTGTGTGTGCGCTGGTAAACTCCTCCTTACCTGGTGTAAAGCCCAGAGCTTTTGGATTTGTAGATGAAGTGCCAGAGCTCAGGGATTCCCACCTGAGAGACAGGGTATGTGGGTGAGTGCAGCGCCTCCTTCAGGGTCTGGTAGGCGTTGCGTTTTTTCAACCGTTCCAGAAAGCGTTGCTTACAGTCGGACAGGTTGAAGAAGTCCTCGCGGTCTGTGGAGACGAGGATCAGACAGAGATCGGATGCCGGCTCGAAGTACGAGATGTGCGCGTGGAAGAACCCTGAGGAGTTAAACTTAGGCAGGCAGACAGGCGTCCAGCCTTCGCCCTGCCTGAAGGACGAGGACGAGGCGGCGAGATTGGACAGCAGGTGGAGGTCAGTGTGATGGAGGTGCTGCTCTTTTTTCCTGATCAGAGCGACCAGTCGTTCACCGGCGAGCAGGATGGAAAAGACCAGGTTCTTGGAGCTGGCTGCCTGCAGGCTGGTGCAGACGATGTTGCGCGTGGTGCCGCAGAGCGGCAGGCTCATGGTGGCATTGAGCATCAGCCCCGCGTCCGTCTCTAGCAGGCGCAGCAGCCCCGCGGTCACGCGCTCTGATCCAGAGAGCAGCCGGCGCAGGTCGTAGCTCTGCCGCTGCTCAAAGACGCGCTGCAGCTGAGGCAGAGTGAGCAGACTCAGGATCTGGTAGTAGACGTAGTGCAGCTCTCTCCACAGCTCACTGTCAGACTGACCCGAGCGAGACACACACACCAACACCAGCGGGCTCTTACGCAGGAACACCACACGGAGACCATCTGAGGGGCAGAAACAAACAAACCGTCCACATTAACGCCGGATATATTCACAGAAATATACATTTTTAATCACAGCTGTGACGTCAAGTTTATTCTCATAAACCAGTTACTAAAGGGGCAAAATATTTCTGGAACATTTCCAGAAACTTTCCATGGGAACCTCGGCTGGGGAATTTTTGGAAATATTCCAAGTGGGAAGCCTACCAGGAATTTATGCTAATTTACAGGAATTGATGGACATTTCTATAAACTGTATCATATATAAGCAGTGAAAGGTGGCGAGGACCTGCGTGAATGGAGAGTATGACGTTCTTATTGGCCTCTACGAATGACACGAGTGCCATCATGACCCCCGTGGTGGTGGAAAGCGCCTCCTCGGAGCCGTAACGCGTGTAAATAGGCTTCCCCGCCTCGCTCAAGACGAACACATGCTTCTTGTGCGAGCGCCACGTCTCGCTGGACACGTCTTCCTCCTTCTCTCGTACTACAGCATGCACCTCCTGCTTCGGCTCTTCAACACCTTCTGCTTCTTCTCCTGTTTCTCCTGTTCCTCCTTCACCGCCCTGCTGCTGTTCCTCCACTTTCTCCTCCACCTCCTCGATCTCAGAGCGCCGGCCTCCGGTCAGCTCCACGTCGGCGGTCAGGTCCTCGAAAGACTGCGTGTGGACGAACATGGCACGCTCCTGACCTGCACCTGAGGAACCCACATACACACACAAACACAAACAAAACTCAGGCCACATTTTTCTTCACATCGCAATCAATTTCCAGGACCATCCAAAAGTCTCACCTGGCTCCGTCCCTTCCACCAGCCCCGGAGTCGGACTCTCCGACCTGCTGTTGGGTGGATGCTCGACCAGGGTCAGGTTTCCGTTTGAAGTGTCCCACGTCACGCCTTTACTGTGGACGTCACTCGCCATGATGTACAGCCTGGAGGATTCAGGAGACTGGACGTGTCCGGGCAACGTGAAAAACCACAATCAGGAAATCACTGCATAAGGTGAAACAGAACATATTGCAGAGATACAGGATGCCAAAAGTGTGGAATTAAACATGAGGCAAAAAGTGTTTTTGGATTATCAAATCGAATCAGATACTTAATCTATAGTATTTGAATATATTAGTAATGTAGCAGTACACGTGTTAGACAACTTTATATATATATACACACACACACACATACACACACACACACACACACACACACACCTGTATTACTCAAATAAGGTCTAACAAATGTAAATTATTTAATTAAGTTTTTCCATTTATTTCATTTTATTTAACCTATTTAATTTGTGCCAATTTAATCGATTAAATAATTCAATTTAACGTGTATTGCATTATTGTGATTTATTACATTTTATTTAGATTTATTTAATTTTTACATTGAAACCAAGCAGGCGCTTTATTTAAAAATAAACTGTTCATAAACTGTTGTAAACTGTTCATGTTCACAAAAGTTATAACTGAACCGTGATTAAAAAACCGAAGTACGTGCCGAACAGTGAATTTTGTGTATCGTTACAACCACTAATTTATTTACATTTGTCTAAAATATATGAATATTTTATATACAGAGAAGTTTGTGTATTTCACCAAAACAAAATAAAAATATACAACTATTAAACTAAAAAAAAACTTTACCTTCAGAAACTATTGCAATAATAACAATAATAATAATAACAATAATAATTATTATAATAATAATAATAATAATAATAATAATAATAATGGAGATAAAAGTGTGAATAAACCCTGCACGAGTGTGAGTGTGCTGCCGAGTCAAGTTCACTAAACAACGAAATAAACTCTCTACCTCACACCTGATATTCCCTCAACCTGAAGATCTGCGTCCGGACCGCGTTCTGAAACACATCAACACTTTACCTTTATTCACACGGGTTCCATTTCAGCCCTCAGTCTGTCACGACCTGTCACACGGCCCTTATTATTACCACAACCACCATCTATCATCATTTCTCCAACCACACCCGCATTCAGACCACTTCCGCCATCTTCATGTCTCAATCCGCAATCTGATTGGACACTGTTTCCGGATAACCAATATCATTCTAGGATGCCAGACAAAGCTACCCAATGATTGATTAGAAAGGCGGGGCTTCGTTGAATACGGGCGTGTGGGAAGAAAGCAGTATCAAAGGTCATCCGACCGCAATGCATGCCGGTATACTGAGTCTAAAAAACTGGTCTCTTTTATTTCTAATATTTTTTTCGCGACGACATATGAGCTACATAAAAGTCTATGTGTCTAGTTAAATGAATACATAAACGTGTTTATCGCGATCGCGGTTTAGTTTGGATTTAGAACTGTTTTTTTGTCGACGGTGTAAGAGTCGCGCTTTGATGACGTAAACAAGAAGGAGGCATAGTCGTTACGTTTGAACCGAGCGCGCGACATGGGAGACGTGTTTCCCCCCCAACTATAAAGCAAAATGGAAATAAATGAGAATTAAAAGGTTTTAATGTGGAAACAAGCTGGAATATAAAAGTTTATTCTGGTAAGAAAATTATGTTCAAATCGAATTGCTGAATTGTCAAAATATGTTTCTCAGTAATATTCAGATATCTGTCGCGCTCTCTCTCTCTCTCTTTGTGTGTGTGTGTGTGTGTGTGTGTGTGTGTGTGTGTGTGTGTGTGTGTGTGTGTGTGTGTGTGTGTGTGTGTGTGTGTGTGTGTGTGTGTGTGTGTGTGTGTGTGTGTGTGTGTGTGTGTGTGTGTTTCTCCCAGCAGCTGACCCATCATGCCTATCCGGGCCTACTGCACCATCTGCTCGGATTACTTTGACCACTCCAGAGATGTAGCAGCTATCCACTGTGGTCACACCTTCCACTACGCCTGGTAAACAACACACCCAGAGCTGACTGACTGTCTGATTGACTGTCTGATCGATTGTCTGATCAACTGTCTGACTATCTCTCGTTCTATTTGTCTGTCTGTCTGACTCATATCATGAAGTAGTCTCAATAACTCTCATTGTGATTGTTCAGTAGCACATGCTGTCGTTTACACACACATCATCCATCTGTACATCATATCTCTCTCTTTCCCTCCTGTTAAAGTCTTCTTCAGTGGTTCCAGTCAGCTCCTACGAAGACCTGCCCCCAGTGCAGAAAGCAGGTGTGTGTGTGTGTGTGTATATATGTATGTACAAGCTTTGTAATGCTGGGATTTGAACTCAGCACCATTAATCGGTCAGCATAGTCAATCTCATTTATTTGGTTTAATAAATGCTTCTGAACCTGATCATCAGAAGACTCATGATGTTCAGGAGATGTTCAGAAGCATGTGTGACTCATTCTCCGTGTCCCTCACCAGGTCAGTACCAGACACATCATCAACAAGCTGTTCTTCGACATCGCGCCGGACGATGAGGGATCTGCAGCCGACCCCGAGAGCCTGCAGGTGAGAGTCTTCACATAAAACAGCTGCAGCACAGCTGGAGTCGTCCTGATGTTCTTCATCAGCCTCAATATCATCATTACATATTGCAGTAGAGCAGTTAGTTTGTGCTTAATAAATAAATAACTAAAGACAATGTGATCTAAAATCAAATAAAGAAAGCAAACAGGCATGAAATAATCCAGTGTAATTCATGAATTGATTATTGAAGCAATTAATTAACAATATACTTTAGAAAAGATTAAAAAAAAGTTAGTAAATTTGATTTACTTTTTGAAATGTTAGCAAACGAGTGTGTCGGTGTGTAAACCCAATAAACGCTGGTCCAGCTCTTCTGTGTGTGTTCCTCACATGACTCCTGACTCCGCCCCTTTTTTCTCTCTACATCACCCCCCAGAACGAGTTGGACAAAATCAAGGTGGTTCTGTGTGAGAAAGGTAAGCGTTTACTGCAGGGGGAAGAGTGTGAGCGCCGCGCTGACGATGGATGACGGAATGCTGGCATGTTTTTTTCAGAGAGAGACTGGAGAGACCGACAGAAAGCGGCCGAGGCTCTGAAGGAGACGATCGAGAAGCAGAGAGCCGACCTGGAGCGAGTGAAGAGAGAGATCGGAGAGAAGGAGATGCTCTGCAGCACCCTCAGAGTACGAGACTGTGTGTGTGTGTGTGTGTGTGTGTGTGTGTGTGTGTGTGCGAGAGAGAGAGAGAGAGAGAGAGAGAGAGAGAGAGAGACGAATGACCGATAGAGACAGTTAGAGGAAGAGAGAGACACAAAGAAGTGTGTTACAGTAAGAGATAATTAAGGGTGAGAAAGAGTGAATTAAGAATAGACTATTGAAAGAGGGATAGACAATATGGAAGAGAAAAGATGAAAGGAGAGAGAGACAAATTTAGAGAGGGATGAATTATTAGAGATACAAAAGACATGACAGAGAGAGAGAGAGAAAGAAAGATGAGGAACAAATGCCAAAATCATCGTAATTCACTTGAGTAAAAAGTAAGTTGCCATGACAACCACATGGACGGCATGGATATATGTGATAACCATTGGATCTTTTATAGTAATTTGTGGTGTGTGTGTGTGTGTGTGTGTGTGTGTGTGTGTGTGTGTGTGTGTGTGTCCTGTTTAAACCCCTGCAGAAGCAGATGCAGTATTTGGAGAGTCAGAGGAAAGAAAGCGAGGCGGCGAAAGAGGAGGCCAAGAGACTGCGGGTCAAAATGAAAACCTATGAAAGGTTTGTGTTCTGTTCGCTTTACTGTGGAGCAGAGACTCATCTGTCTGTGAACATGGTTCACGTGTGTGTGTGTGTGTGTGTGTGTGTGTGTGTGTGTGTGTGTGTGTGTGTGTGTGTGTGTGTGTGTGTGTGTGTATGTGTATGTGTGTGTGTGTTTTACAGCATGGACATGGTGCTACAGGGTCAAAGGGCCGAGGTGGAGGCCATGATCTTGGACATGGGAGTGGGACAGTCAGCTGTTGAGCAGCTTTCCATCTACTGCATCTCTCTCAAAAAGTAAGCGGGAGGCGTCGCTTTGCCGTAACCCCGGGGGCGTGAGACTGTACACACTGTACCGTGAGATCTTTGCGTTTAGTTTTTTTAGTAATCACAGATTCTTTAACTAACACATGAAGCCCAAAAGATAAAAAAAAAATCCACTTCCTCTTTAACCAACTTTACTCCAGTTTATTTCACTGATCATTAGAAAAGGAAACGTTCTCTTTCTCTTCTCGTTTCCTCTCCGAACGTTACAGAGAGTACGACAATCTGAAAGGCAGCCTGCGGACGTCCAATGAGACGTGTGAGAAGCTGAAGCGGGAAGTTTTCTCGTCTAATAACAGGGTACGTCTCACCGCTTCCACGGTCTTCCACCACAGGGTCTCGACTCTGACTGATCAGAAGGGATGTTTTTTTAGCAGCTCTGAGTGAAGTGCAGCTGCACCAGGGAGGGTTACATGAACACACGTGTACACGTCGATACGACGTGAAATATAACCATGAATGGATCAAAAGTCTGATGTGTCTTTAATAAATACAAATTGCAGGTCGAAGTGGTAGGAGAGGAATACGAGGTGTGTGTGTGTGTGCGTGTGTAGTTACAGAAAGCCACGCTGGCGATGAACCGAGCGAAGGAGGACATGAAGGCTCTTCAGAATGACCTCAGCAACTCTGATAAAGAGATCACAGTGAGACACACACACACACACACAAAAACATACACTTCACTTCAATCCAATCATATGACTTTGTTAACTGACCCTGTTGTGTGTGTGTGTGTGTGTGTGTGTGTGTGTGTGTGTGTGTGTGTGTGTGTGTGTGTGTGTGTGTATAGAGCCTGAAAAAGAAAGTAGAGATCCTGCAGAAGACCCTGAGCACTCCGACACGCACCAATGAAGCAATCAGCCGCCTCGTGTTCGAAAGGTTCCATCACAGTTATTATGCAGATTTACTCACACTCACACACACACACACACACACGTTTAATATACTGACTGTTGAACCTGTCCTGTGCTGGTGATGTCTGAAGCCCCGCCCCTGTGGAGCTGAAGTCCCCACAGCTGCACTGTCCCTCCGACAGCCAGGACATCGACCTAAATGTGACCTTCGACATCAGCACACCGGAGCAGGTGGAGAAGAAGCCGATTGCCGTCCCCTCGAAGAAGATGCGCCTGGACCCGGCAGCGTGAGTGTCTCGTCTCCACGTGTATTTTTATTTCTTTTTTATTCAGGCTTTTTTTAATGAATGGAGATTAACAGGGATTCTTCTGATTCTGCTCCGTAGGACGTCGTCCAAACACTGCGAGAACACGTTCGGGAGTAAAGTAGGATCTATATGCATAAACATGATTTATAAGTGACCAGCAGATCTATTTTATCTTAAGTGTGTGTGTGTGTGTGTGTGTGTGTGTGTGTGTGTGTGTGTGTGTGTGTGTGTGTGTGTGTGTGTGTGTGTGTGTGTGTGATCTCTCAGACCTCACAACCTAAAGATGACAAGGTTTCCATGGAGCCCATGTTTAGGAACTCGCTGCTCTTCAGGAAGAAGATGTTCGGCAGCATGCTCGACCCACACAGCAAATCTGGAGCTGTAATAAACACACACACACACACACACACACACACACACATGAGTGAACCCCTCACGTTGAACTATTTCAGTATAATCTCATAGGACAATACTGTTAAAATGAAACGTGGATGTATTATAGAGTAGTTAAAGTGTGTGAGCATCATCGTTATCTCACACTGCTTTAATCCTCCCGGACATGGAATTCACCGGAACTGCACAGGTTGTTGCTGGGATCCTCTTCCAGCCCTCCATAATGACATCACAGAACTACTGGATGTTAAACACATAGTGCTTCTCCACCTTCTGCTGGAGGATATAGATTTACTAAAACGGATGCTAAAATGTGAGGGGTGAATATATACATGTATATAAAAAAGTATTAATTCAGACGTGTGTGTGTGTGTGTGTGTGTGTGTGTGTGTGTGTGTGTGTGTGTGTGTGTGTGTGTGTGTGTGTGTGTGTGTGTGTGTGTGTGTGTGTGTGTGTGTGTGTGTGTGTGTGTGTGTTTTAGGTAAGAACGGGATACGACGGACTCGGAGGAAGGACCAAATTCATCCAGCCTGTATCCTTTATCACCCACTACAGTGGTCTGAGAACAGATCAAACAAATACCTTAAAAAAAAAAAAGGACAAATAAATAAATAAATAAAAAAATTCATTAAAAAAAAGAATTAGGAGAAACGGATAGTTCAATAGAAGAATAAAAGAAAAAGGAAGTGAAAGAGGAAGGACGCAACTAAAATAATATTGTAGGAACATTTGAAAACAGGGAACTCATTAATGAAATAAAAAAAAAGAGAAAACCCGGCCCTGTGGCATTGTAAAGTGAACATCTGGATGTTTTTCTTGACCGCGAGGGCTTCAGTCTCCGCTGGCTGAGATCCGGCCGCTCCTCATGAAGGCAAAGCGTAAGAAAGTGTCGAGGCCGGCGCCGAGCAAACTCCCCACCACCCTCGCTACGCTGGATGGGTTCCTCGAGTGACCTCTGACCTTTCAGCACTCACATTTACAAAGAGAGAATGAGTTGGGACTCGTCCTCGGACAACGCATATGACCTTCCTCAGAACCAGGAAGCTGAAGAACATGAACCCTGCTGCTGTACGTTCATACAGACAGACTGGAGAAAGCAGGGGTTTTTAGGGGTGTTTTTTTGGGGACTTGCCATTAAAAAAGAAACTCCACCATGGACTTGCAACATGCACCATTTATTTATTTTTTTTGCCAAACATTTTTTTATTATGTTTGTCCTTTATTTAATTGTGTAGATTTCCATTTCTTTCTTTGTGATTATTTTTTTTTTGCTCTCTGTTGAATGTGTATATTTGTGTCATAGTTTATTTCTGCTGTGAGATTTAATAAACTGCAATTTTCTACATTCTCTCATAATTTGATTGCCATAGATAGATAGATAGATAGATAGATAGATAGATAGATAGATAGATAGATAGATAGATAGGGGGCAGAACTAGCATAGGGTTCTCGTCCCTCTTATGACTCAGGTTTGATTGGATCTTTTTTAGGACTTAACTACAGCCGTACTAAACAGACATCAGGGTATCAGCCCGTGATTGTAAACTGTTGTTGTAGTATGAGTGTTGCTTTATTTTCTGTTCAATAACACACCTGTTCTCGGTGCTTGGCCCCCTTTGGTCGCTGGCTGATACTTGCACTTCGCAGGGGTGAACAGCAGAGGGCGCTGAGAGCCTGAGAGAAGTTCTAAATGTTATTGTGACGATGCCAGAGGTTTGATTCACTGCTTCCTGTGTGTAAAGATCTGCTAGAAGACACGAATGGAAATGTATTATCACTTTATCATTTTAGGTTTCCAGGGTTATTTCCAACATTCATCACTGAGTGAGAATTTAGGAAAAAAGCCCAACAATATGAAATCTTAGAAACCCAGAAAACCATGACTGGATTCATCCAGAAATATCAGCAGCTTCAGGAATCTCCTGCAATCACTGGGGCTTCCCCCTGTTCACATCAGCCTGGGAGTGATGGAGGGCTTACATCAACCTTTCTGTATGAAACATAAATGTATGTATGTATAAACAGAGACCTCACTCATTCACTTCATCCAGCTAAATGAAACAGAAAATATTGAAATATTATAAAAACAACAAAGAAATAAGACCATTCCAGTCATCTGTAGGTCAAGAAGAAGTGACTCAATGACAAACTGATTTAAACAGATTTTATTCCCTCGAAATTAAGGTTTAAATGTGGATCTTATCAAATTTGTCGCCCAATTATAGACTATAATTAGTTACAAATAGCAAATGATTCATTACATATTAACTTAATGAACATCTGCAGATTGGAGATCCAAATTATAAAATGTATTTCTTTGCTACAGGATCCTGTGAATTCTGCTGTAAAGGTGTTTTTCTTTCTCTTTGTAACACTGGCTTGCCTGAGATCATTGTGTTTGTGTGCATCTTAAAAAATCCATCTCTAAACATGAATAAGGGATATAAAGAGAGGGCAAGATGTAAAAAGACCTGGTTGGAAAAAGTGTGAGATATGTGCCTGTGAATATCTCTAACCATGAATAAGGCTCCATAATAACTGCATTCACATCTGTCCCACACACACACCATAATTAATTATATGTGGAGTGTCCATCTCCTTCAGGAAGCTCTTACAGATAATACTGTCTTCTCTCTTCTCTCTCACAGAGACATTACAGACATTTAGCAATTACAGATAAATATTTCTGTCTTCATACATCATCGCTGTTCAGTACCTCTTTCTGATTGGTCAGAAGGGTTTAATGGATTTTCACTCAGCTTTGTGATTTCTAGAACAGGAAGCAACGTGTTTCACAGAAGATAGAATGTAAGTAGAAATGGATAAAAATGACCCCAGCTGGAGCTGACTCCACTTCCTGCTCTCACATCTGGCTCTGGTTGGCTGGGCTGTGGCTCTGCTCTGCTCTGTGTATAAAGCAGATCAGCGAGTGTTTACACTCAGGCCGTGGGGAAATGGCAGCGTCCTGGGACGAAGCCAGGAGAGCATGTGAACCATGCAGAGGAAAGAGGAGGAGGAGGAGAAGGACGAAAGGCTTTCATTAAAGCAGAGGGGGGCGTCAGAAATGGTGTCAGTGGCAACAATGAAGCTTCACGTCCTGGTTTTTGCAGCGAGACCAGTGAGGATCGAGGCTGCAGTGGATGCTGATGCTAACGGAGAGGTGCAGAGGATCAGTGCGCTTTTCTGAGGAAGCCTCTGGAGGGCGGCGTGAGGTTCTTACTGATCACTTTCTGATTCAGAGAGACATCACATTGTGCATTTCGCTCACATTACAGTCAGTTATTTAGAAATAAACTGCACAACAAACCTTTAAAGATTTCAAATAGAGTAATAAAGAGGTCCGTGTTTAAGTTTAATCCGGAGTTAAAAACACAACAACTACAGCAGCTTGGGGTTTTTCCCACAAAGTTTTAAGAGAAGAATTAGTTTCTAAACCTGGCATCCAAATATCAAGAAATAAATGTTAAAATTAACTAGGTTTATTCGCTCATTGATTAAACACCTCAGAAATTTGATTGTGTTTATGGTGATGTTCACTGTGAAGCATTACAGGGTTCAGGAATAAGGAGAGAGGTGGAGCTCGAGGTTTAGGGGTTTTAGACAAGCTGAGACACACAATGAAACTCTGACACATCAGACCTTTCCACACTTCCATGAAGTTTTCCTGACAGTGGCACGTGAGTGCCTACACACACACACACACACACACACACACACACACACACACACATACACGCACACACATAATGACCACTGAAGCTAATGAATTCTAACTTTGGCATGTTTTCATTTTGTATATAAACATGTGAGGACTGAATGATCGCAAGAACACACACACACACACACACACACACACACACACACACACACACACACACACACACAAAAAAAAAAATACAAAACATAAGAGATAATGGACATCCAGTAGATCCAGTGATGCATGCACTGGTAAACACACACAAACACACACACACACACACACATTTTTAAGGACCTTCCACTGATAAAAGAACCACTGCAGCTTATTCATTGTAATTTTTAACCCAAATCCTAAACCTCAGTATCAAGAAGAACACATGTAGAAAAGCGACGAAAGCAAAAGGAGAGGAAGAAAAGAAACCAGACTCCTCCTTAATAACCAATAAACTCAATTCAACCTGCCTCGGTTCCTCAGGTCACAGATTTCTGTGATTTAGGAGAAACAAAAGCACAGAAACAAGTTGAAAGTAAACGAGCAAGAACAAGCTTGCTATCGAACTCGAGGGAAAGGTTTAGCAAAAGACGACTTTTATAACAGGATCATGAGGAAGGTTTGGGAGGATCACTGCTGAATCAGCACATTCGACTGTGGATCAGTTTATTGCCTTCCATCACAGTTAGTAGCTAAAGATTTCATGACAGTGTTACAGACAGTCGCTTAGTCTTCACATTGCTACATTTGGGGAAAAAACTTGTTTTCGCATTGGATTTTGCTTTTCCAGTCAGTATAAATCTTCTGTTAGCATTTAGGGAGTATTCAGGGGGGTTTTGGCCTCTTCACTGAAAAACTTCTGACAATCACTGATTTGCTTTTCAGGGGTTTTTTTGTTTGTTTGTTGTTGTTGTTTTTTTTTTTTTTTTTTTTTTATGTTTTGGTTTGTTGTTTTTTTGGGGGGGGACTTTTAATTTAATTCAGATTTTTCCACAATTATTTTTTTTATATGATGTTCTTTGCTCCAAACTAAATCTGGGTTCTCAGAGGAACATACATGTGTATTTTGACCGACACTTTAATCTCACACAAAATCCAATTCAATACAACAGACGATACGACTTGAAATTATTGAGCAATTTAATATATCCTGATTTTCCACACCCACATGAGTTGCTTAATGGCATCCCAGTAATTGCAGTTTGGAAATGTTTCAGGGGCGGGGCAGAGTGGGGTGTGGCAGAGCAGGGTGGGGCAGAGTGGGGCGTGGCAGAGCGGGGCGAGGCAATTGGGGAAGGTGTTAACACTTATGCATAGCAGCGTCTGGTATAAACACATTAAAGTGAAGCCATTTAAGCCCGGATTTTATTTTCAATTTTACATGGATTACAGAAGATATAAAAATATAGATGTAAACATCATTGCTGAGGAAACACCATGGTGTAATACGCAACAAAATGGGCGTGTCTTTAAGCCCCAAATACTGGACATACTCTATGTGAAATGAGACTTTTAGCTATGAGGACATGTTTTAGACGTGTGTGTGAAGTCTCAGTTTTTTTTTCCATTTGTTTAAAGAAACTTGACCCCTCTAATCCCTCAGACAGACCTCCTTACAATCTACCTGTGCAGGTAGAAGAAGCTCCACCCACTCTCGTACTTTCCTCTCATCGTGTCCCTCGCTCTTTGTCTCAGTGAATATCTCAGGACCCTCAGTGTGTGTGTGTGTGTGTGTGTGTGTGTGTGTGTGTAGGGCTGTAATTGAAAGACTGACGCGTCATGTGATTTGGAGGAAGTAAACATCCTGATGTTAATTATATTGTGGTTGCTTAGAGGGTGTTGATGAATTTTCTATTACAGCAGCTCTGAGAGAAGCACAGGTTTATTTTAATGATCATCTTCTAATATGGTATCCGTAGCAACAGCTCACTCGAAAGGCTTCGTACAGAGGCAACACAACATCATGGAGAGGTTTCATCTGTGAACACGTTTACGGAAGGAGCCTTCGGTGTGAGCACTTTGTACTGCTTCGTTACACAGCATTAAATGTAACACTAAATGGATAAAATACTATGTGTTTAATATATAGGGGGAATGGAATCGAATCGTTGGCAAATTGCTGTAATGTAAAAAAAAATATATATATATATATATGATTTATGTATTTATATTATATATACATTTTGAAGTATTACAGTATATGTTGACATTGACAGTGACAGCTTTGGACTTGGATTGCAGTGAAAAGCATGTTTGCTTTGCTTGTGTGTGTGTGTGTGTGTGTGTGTGTGTGTGTGTGTGTGTGTGTGTGTGTGTGTGTGTGTGTGTGTGTGTGTGTGTGTGTGATGAGAGATGAAGGTCAGTAGCCACTACCTGTGCATCAGATCCCCATTAGTGACCTGCTGAGTGACTCTTTGTAAACGAGCAGCTTAATGAAACAGGAATAATAGATGCACTGCTTTCCTGTACACCTCCATTACTCTGTGTGTGTGTGTGTGTGTGTGTGTGTGTGTGTGTGTGTGTGTGTGTGTGTGTGTGTGTGTGTGTGTGTGCACAGCCAGTGAGGAGCCAAAAAAGGGTATTTTTAAGGCGGAATGTACTAAAGGCAACATCAGGAAATAAAGGGGATGCCTCTTGCTGTGTGTGTGTGTGTGTGTGTGTGTGTGTGTGTGTGTGTGTGTTAATATGTAGAATGAAACGATGTAAATATGTAGCACATGAGTACAAATATTAAATAGTGAAAATGATCTGCAAACTGTTTGAACAGATTCTTATAATATGGAATCAAACTTGGGTGTCAGACGTGTGTCACTCGAGACACGTGAACTTTGACGTTTTTCTCTGCGCTGATCTCTGCTCGCCGTGTGAAGCGGCTTAAACGCTGACCTTTACTTAAATCCAGCGCTGAGTGAAATAAACAGAGTCGATGTTTGTTTTGTGACGGTTGTAAGCTTTAGTTGCATCTGATGACTTGAGAGCATTGAGGATGAGGCAGAGACGCCCTGAGCCCCGGGGCTGACGTTCACACTCGGACCTTTTCTGACCTCGGATCAGAATTGTCAGGGTTCTTTTTTGTTTTTCTTTGCTAAACCTGGATTTCAGTTTGCAGTACTGTGTTTGATGTGACATTGCCATGACCTTCAGAATCTAAAAAAATACACATACTTCCTGCCTGTCAGTCCTGAGCAGAAACACGTAGATATGAGATGTGACAGGGACCGAAATCATCATCATCATCATCATCATCATCATCATTAAATCTTCAAACACACGAGCATGTTTTACAAACCTGTCATCTGAGCTGCTGCAGTGAGCGGAAAAACAGAATAACATCCGGGATCACAGAGCTCATGTGGGGTACAAACACACACAATGTTTTATATAT
>NC_139601.1:1420070-1427570 GCF_946808225.1 Silurus aristotelis | reverse complement strand
CACACACACACACACACACACAAACACACACACACACACACACACACACACACACACACACACACACACACACACCGGTGCACACAGACACCACAACAAAAGTCTAATTATTGGTTGAGACTGCTGTGGTCATCACAGCATTCCACTCACTCTCTCTCTCGCTCTTTCTTACACACACACACACACACACACACACACACACACACACACACACACACACACACACACACACACACTCACAAGGGTGAAATTAGTGGCCTCAGGCTCAGCCACATCGTGTGACAAGCTTGTGGAGTGACTAGCTGCTGGGAGAGCAGACGCCAGCCTAATGCCTATATTTGTCCCCTCAGAGGTCAGTCAGATGCATTCTGGGAGTTCAAAGGATCCTAATTGTGATTATGAGGCAGAGACTGAGGAGAAACCAGGGCCTGGACGTCTTAGCACGACCAAACACTGCACCACAAACACCACTGACACATTCTTCAGAGCCAATACACAAAATACACAAATGCAATTTCCTCGACTATCTGGAGTCAGCTCTAGTCTAAACTGATCTAAAACAGAACAAATCTCCGGTGAAATTCCTTTTTTGTGTGTGTTTTCTTTAGAATTTACCAAAATGCTTAGTATGTAGTTAACTTCCACATAAACAGTAGCTTGTAGTTTGAAGCGAGCAGTTTGAGGTGGACCTCAGGGCTCCATTTTAGGTCCAGTCTTCTTTTCTATTATATACAAGACTGTAAATAGGTTCATCTCATCCTTGTGGTCACAGTTTGCATCCCATTCCATTATGAATAAATAGTGGATTTTGAATGTCTATGTGTATTGTGCAAAAAAGTGCAAAAGTTTCTGCACCTGTGTGAAAGGAACAGATTTCACCTCTTTGGACGCTTACACGTTTTACATCTTTTGAGACTTTGGCATAGAAGTAACTGACCAAGCATTCTTTAAGATCCAAAAGTCATTCATGAGATATAAAGGAGCTCAGGAGCAGTCTATTTGTGTCTTTCCATCTTTTCCATCTCTCCAATGGGAGAGACATGAAAATAAATAAAAGGCAAAAATCTGCATCTGGTCTCGGGATTACAACTCTCTCCTGTCTATTTTGAGCCGACGGACATTCCTAAACACTGATTACTGGGTTTACTGTGGCTGGCTTCTGGTCCCTGTGTGTGTGTTTTTGTATGAGAGTGTGTATGAGAGTGTGTGTATGTTGGCTCTGGATGCTCCCAGAAACCAGCAAATGCTCCAGATGCTTAACCGATCTCCTTTCTTTATTGCTCTGCAAATAGAGACAAATGACAGCGTGATAAAAACCTGGTAGATTAAAGGTATTATCAGCATATGGGAAAGAGTTTCAAAAGGAGTCCACATGTCCATAATGACTGATTAGGAGGGGTTACTCGTTCTTTAACAGAAGATAAACATCTGAATTCCCATAAAATCTGATGAGTGCTCCGAAATCATCATTAAATGGCCTGCTTGTGATCCACTGCTCTGGAATTAGGGCTCAAGCTTTCTCTAATTTTAACCCAAGTGTGTGTCATGATGTCTAATCCTTGATCCTGTTCTCATGCACCCGATTTTGGTTGCAAAAGAAAACAATATAAAACACAACCTGAGCTTTGAATTGATTACCAAGAGCCGGAACCGGACAACCACTCAGACGAACCTTCTGTAATGCTGTGGGTTCGGTTCAAAGCAAAATCTGTGGAAAACTTCGTTACAAATATACATAGTCCAGATACAAAGACAGTGAAATACCGTTCCCCTTTTTACTCCAACACACACACACACACACACACACACACGCGCGCGCGCGCCATGAGTCCTCGCTGACCCATAACACGCCAACAACCGACTGTGCCCAGAGTGCTGGGTCACGTCTGCGAGGTTGGAGGTCAAACGAGCGAGCGCTTCCTGTCTCCAGCGTCAGCACTTCTTTTTCATCCTGGAGCCTCGGCTTAGTCCTAAACTCTGATGCCTTGTCTACTCTTGTCTAAGACCGATTTACGATCGCGGACATATCTAAAACAGTCGCCACCAAGGAAAATGAGCTCCCAAGAGGAGACTTGAGGCGTCTTTTTGAAGACCAGACGCTTCCGATATGAGATCCTGAACATCAGGAACAAGTCAAAATGTAGATTAGAAGTTGAATAGAAATATTAATAATTGTAGCTTTTGCATGTTATGAGGCATTGTGTGTGTGTGTGTGTGTGTGTGTGTGTGTGTGTGTGTGTGTGTGTGTGTGTGTGTGTGTGTCACATGAACCTGGTTTGCAAAGTCGTCTCCATCTATCTTTAATGAGGACCAGAAAAAGCGTCCAGCTGTTTTACAGACTGTATGGCTCTGAACAGAGAAGCTCCAGGAGATGGTTAGAATTTAGTACGACCACAAAATCCCGATGGAGGGAGTGGAACAAAGAGGACATGAGGACAAAGAAGACACTGTCCCTGTCTTGAGTAGCTTCTTCAAGTATCTACAAGTATCAAACATCTACAACCCCCCTGGCCTTCATGATCATTTAAATAGATATCAATCAGTGTTTTACTCATTAATATTATTCTATCAACATAAATATCTATTGTATAATTCTATTTATTAATAATCTCTAATAATAAATATTACATGATCTTTATTTAATTTCTGTGTGACATTTAAAAAGAATATTTACGATTGGGAAAAGAGGAATAATCATTGCATGCTGTGTGTGTGTGTGTGTGTGTGTGTGTGTGTGTGTGTGTGTGTGTGAGAAAGAGAGAGAGCGACTGCTAATGGTGTACACAAGTGTCCACGTGTTTAGAGAAGTCCAGAGAGAGCAGAATTAATTGTCAGGTACCAGTGTATATGTAATTCACACCAATAACACACACACACACACACACACACACACACACACACACACACACACACACACACACACACACACACCTCTAACAAACACTGCAGGTAGAATAGAAGGTATAAAGGTGTCAGCTGAACATGCAGGTGTGATACAAACACATACTGAACCATCAAACTACTGACTATTACTTTACTCAGATGATGGATTCTTCATCTATCACAATAAAATTGTCTCAGACCCTCAGACCAAATAAAAATCCAAATCTCTTAATAAAAATTTTTTTTATTTATTTTTCAATAAAATTTTATAAAATATTACATTATAAAATATTACATTAAATATACACATCTGTAATAATTTAATTAAAATGTATTACAATTGATTTGCAAATTACAATTTATACAATTGATGACACAATTATAAATATTATTGTAATCATATTTTATTCCAATAAAATAACTTCTTTTAACAAGCAACTTAGTTTGTTAATGTGTATTGTTATTTTATTTGTATTTGTGCCCTTTTGACCTGATTGGCTGTGGAATATTGTTTTACTTAATCTCGACGAAAGTCTTAACTCAGATTATTGTTGATTTTTGCGGAACAAAGCTGAAATCACAAGGAGTCCAGGATAGACCAAGCTGATTGTGTGCTCTGAGTGGGAGGGGCTTACTGTCACGTACCTGTCAATCACAATAGCCACCTGTGAGCTCATCTCTTCTAACATGAATGATGAGATGATCATCTTGATTCCTGACTCTTTTTATTTTTATTTTTTTTTTACTTTTTTAGGACAACAAGAGGGAGTGCTGAGGAGTTTTCTGGAATATTCTGGAGGCAGATCCCTGCAGTTACACACATCATATCTCACAGGAACCGGCTTTTTTTTATTTGAGAGAACATCTCACAGAGGAGCAAAGCCACATCAGATACCCTCAAGACACTACAGAGTGAAGCCTTTATCACTGCACCATCAGATCTCTCCAACACAACCACATGAGACGCACCACAGCTTAACATACATTAGGAATGTGCGTGTGTGTGTGTGTGTGTGTGTGTGTGTGTGTGTGTGTGTGTGTGTGTGTGTGTTTGTGTGTGTGTGTGTGTTTTGACTAGGCTCAGTAACAGGCATTATTTAGCAAGGGAAAAAAGCAAAACTTTCTGTGTGTGTGTGTGTGTGTGTGTGTGTGTATTCCTCAGCTTTCTCAGTAACATACTATAATCATTCTGCAGCTCTCTGTGTGTAATTGTGTTTTCGAATCAATAAATAAACAAAGACTTACTTTGGTATTGCAATACAACATTTTTGTGTGTGTGTGTATGTGTGTGTGTGTGTGTCTTTGTTGGTCAGGGTGATACACAAGTGTATGTTTGTGTGTTTCAATTCCGACTAATACATTTACATTGAGTGGAAAACGAGACTGTAGCGTTTCCCCGTAAAGGCCTGGAGAATGTAGGAATCAGGGCCGCTGGTATTCCTCTGTGTGACGGTCGAGTTTTACCGGTTCAACTGTTGCTGCAGATTCATGCGAGTCACTGAGCCCTGCAGTGTCATTGTCACAGAGAAGACACACACACACACACACACACACACACACACACACACACACACACACACAAGAACACACAAACAGTCCGTTATACCGGTAGAGCAATCCCGTGTGAAAATCATTAGTCATACACACTCTCTCTCTCTCCCTCGCACACACACACACACACACACACACACACACACACACACACACACACACCATACACACTCTCTCTCTCTCCCTCGCACACACACACACACACACACACACACACACACACACACACACACACACACACACCTGTGTAATGTTGTGTAATCCATCCAAATGATTAAATAATAATCCATCCAACAACAACAACTCTGAGCGATTTTCAGTAAAATTGTAACATCCTGCTGAGCCTCGGGCAGGACGAGCTCACGCTCACGCTCACGCACGTACACTCACTGTTTTTAACCCAAGATCTAAAAATATACATCCAGCACCAAGCGTTAATGTCATTAATACCTTATCAAGTCATTGTGTAGTAACATCACACACACGTGTGTGTTCACTGAGATGGGTTTCTGTACGGAAATGTTCTGTAACATTTATGGAAGCAGTTTTTACCTGGTCATCTCCAGGACAGGGTCTCCTGATATCTCTACACATCTCTCTGATCTCCCCTTCAGCCACTGCTACAAATTGGCTAACAGATTAGCTGAAAACTCCAAACCATCGAGCAACACAGGTGAAGGAAATTGTGCATAGATTCAGTGGCTTAAGTTGAGCAGATCCAAACTCTCAATGTGGAAGTTTATTCGGTAAGACGTTTTAAATCAGTATAAATTAAGAAAAAATATGAGAAAAAAACGAGACGATACAAGAAAATATAAGAAAATATTTGAAGAATAAAAGAAAATATATAAAAAATGTAATAGATAAGAAGAAAGTGAAAGTTTTATATAAAATAGTGTGAATTAATGTAAATGTTCAAAAGGGAAGTACAAATTGTATGGAATGGAATGAAGTATGACAATAACAAAAACAATAAGAGCATAAGAGACTTATGGGATAGTTTAGATGGGCATGCTCACGTTAAGAATTCTGATAGCTTGTGAGTAGAAGGTCCTTCTAAGTCTCTCAGATTTAGCCATCAGACAGCGGAAGAGCTCGTCTGATGGGGTGGTCAGGGACCATGATGATCTTAATAGCTCTGTTTTTGCATTGACTGATGTATATATTCTGCTGAAAGGAAAAGAGCAGACTCTGAGATACCCACTGCTAAGTGTACTAGCCTCTGAATGAGCTTGTGAGCTCAAAGCTTGTGTTTATTGTCCACATAAACCAATCAGAATACAGAAACAAAATGTAGAAATGAAGGACTCCTGCAGCACTTGTGAAGTGAGGAGATAATAAGATCATGGTGCTGCCATTATTATTAGCGGTAACATTGTGTAGTGGTGCTCAGACAGTACACCACAGCGCTGAGGGATTCTGGATTCTGATTGGCCGTTGGCTCCGACATCCGCTACAGTGCTTTCATTCTAACGTTTCTATAGCAACAGCTCATTCAAGGGACTTGTACGACGAACCGCCGTAAACCGATTAAAATGTATAAAAATGCAGACGGTGATTGTTACATAACGATTCACCGCTTTCGAAAGCAAGTTTTGAGGAAACATCAGCTTTAATGTTAATTAAGACCAGGAAGTACTTTGCTTCGACAACATTAGATGTAATTATAAAGAGATAAAAATAACCACTTGCGGATCTTTTTTTAATACGTGTTTGAACCAGCAGAGGTTATTTTTTGTTTGCACAGGGTAACAGACGTGCGTAGGGGTGTTTGTTATGCCGTGCTTCAGGCGTTGACCGCCGAGCGAAAGGATTTTAGATCAGGACGAGCGAGATGTCTCCACCTGCAATTCAGGTCAAATCAGTTTACTGGAGCATTAAAAAAATAAAACGCATTACTCATCACAGCTTTTGGTTTCTGCTGTTTATCAACAAGGAAAGAAGAATGTAGTGGGGATGTGTGGGCCTGGAACCTGTTCCATGGGAATTGTCATGTTGCAAACAACAGCTAATCAATCAAACAAAGAACCCAAGTTTGATATTTTGCCCTAGTGTGAAAGCTATCGAACCAGGAAACAATGTGATTCTAGCAACTGCAAAGACAAACAAAAGACTATGGCAGTCGAATAACTAGCTAATATTAGCTTCATAGCTGTTTCGCATTAGCAACACAAATCGGCTAACAGATTAGCCGGAAACTCCAAACCATCAAGAAATACAGATGTGGAAAATTCATTTTATGTACAGTAGAAAAAGGAAGGATGTAAGATATTAATGCAGGAGTTGAATCAGCAAGACTTGACTTGAAAGCACAGAAACACCTAATCAAGGGCTGAACTGAAAACCGGTGAACACATTAAGGAGTAGACCAATGACAGGACAGAGGGTGGAGATACAATAAAACAATGAAAAGACGTGAAATAATGTTGATACCTGGCATGTTTCATGTGTGTTTGTTTTACAGTTTTGGCTGCACGATCAGTTTGTTCTTAGACTTGAACAGCGTCCTTATTGTCAACGACAGCAAGCAGCATAATAGAGAAAGTTCGCTCGCTAGGACACAGTTGGAGGTAAAAATCAATAAAACAAAAATCAATTAATTAATCAATAGAATTTTCTGAATTTATGCAGACTCCTGTCCCACATTCATTTAAGGAACATAAAAAGCTAATAAATACATACACATTTGCGTTAAGGAAATAAAAATGTCTTACACTTTCACTTTTACTTGATACAATACTCTTGTGTGTGTGTGTGTGTGTGTGTGTGTGTGTGGGTGTGTGTGTGTGTGTGTGTGTGTGTGTGTGATCATGTGTTCTGTCACTAAACCTGTTGTTCTGACCGTTTTCCAGCTGATCCACTGCTCAGGAGCAGGATTTTGGGTCAGGATAAGGGCGAGGCGTCACCACCTGAAATTCAGGTCAATTCAGTTTAATTAAGTGTTTAAACAAAAAACAAACAAACAAAAAAACATACTCATTATTCATTACACCGTGCAGTAATGATCCAGACTCAGTTTTCTAAAAGCAAATACAGCTGGTTAGATCAGGGGGAATCCTTCTAAAA
>NC_139601.1:1395070-1415070 GCF_946808225.1 Silurus aristotelis | reverse complement strand
TTTCATGTGAGTGAGGAATAAACACATGATGATGAGGATGGAGGAGAGGAGGAGAAATATAGAAAGAAGAAAGAAGATCAATAATAAGGCGAAGCTATGAAAAATAAATCTATATATGAAAAAACAAGAAAAACTAATTATAAATGTATTAAATAATTTATTGTATAATCCAAAAGGTAAAATATAAGTGGAAGAAAGAAAGAAAGAAATAAAGAAAGAAAGAAAGAAAGAAAGAAAGAAAGAAAGAAAGAAAGAAAGAAAGAAAGAAAGAAAGAGGGGAGAATAAAGAGAAGTAAAGAATCTACAAATGAACAGGAAAGATGGAAAAAGAAGAAGAAAATAAATACTTAAGAAAGAAATATAAAGAAATAATGTGATTTTAAAAAAGGGGAAGGAAAAAATAGATTTAAAGTTTAAAGAAATGAAGTTAATTTGATTCCATTATTTTTTAATAATATAGATTTTCTATTAAGATTTTATTTATTTATTCATTTATTATTTATTCATTTATTATATATATATATATATATATATATATATATATATATATATATATATATATATATATATATATATATATATATATTATAAAGAATTAATAACACACTAAGTGCTGTTTACACACTGTTCTCTACTGTATGGGTTTAACACTTGAGTGATTTTGGTCAACACACACACACACACACACACACACACACACACACACACACACACACAAAATGAGGAAGAAGGTTGATATGATTTGTATCAGCCAATAATGTTTCTTGGAGGGAAATTTAAAAGATACCGAGCTGAAAGAGGGAAACTCAGGAGCGTCCTCCTGCTCCTACACGCTTTCTGACATTGTGAAAGTGAGCTGAAATGGAAACTGGGTTATTATGAGGATTAACATACAGCAGGAACATCACACGAGAACACAGTGAAGAGCCGAAGGTGGGGATGGGTGGGTGGGTTTTCTTTCTCTCTCTCTTTCTGTAGAAGATTTCAGTAGTTCAGGATTCTCACACATGTACACACACTAAATGTAGAACTGCAAGCACTGAGCAGCTACACGTCAAGTCTCCAAGTGGAAACCTTTCTCCTATTTTGCACTGACGGAGGCAGATTTCTGAGGCAAATGTTCGTTGGTTTCTTTGTGACAGTTTTGGAAGTTGATCAAATTCTCCTGAAAATCCTAAAACTTCAAACAGCCTTCATTTACATCCTCCTGACTTTACAGCACATTCACTTTATTGGTGTAAAGGCTTGGGGTGTGTCTTGGTGAAGGTTCGCCTTACAGAATCAAACACACACACACACACACAGACACACAAACACACACACACTAAATATAACCCACTTAACATTCTGACCTTTAATGTGGAAAACTGATCGCTCAATGAAAGTGCATTAATCAGTGATGATGAGGAAGAACATGAAGAAGAACACGAAAAAGAAGAAGGAAAAAAACCCAGAAACAATGTTCAAGAAGTAAAAACAAATACACTTAAACACCCACAGCTACAGTAAACTACACCAGGTCTTCAATCTGTCAGCTCAGGTTCAATGCTAATGCTAAGTACAAAAACTAAAAAGACCTACAAAACCCACAGACCAAAGCCATCCTGATTTTAGTGTCTCTTTAAAGCTGAGGAGAAGTAGAAGAGGAAGAGGAAGAGGAAGATGAAGAAGAAGAAGAAGAAGAAGAAGAAGAAGAAGAAGGAGAAGAAGGAGAAAACAAAGAAGAAGGAGAAGAAGAAGGAGAAGAAGAAGAAGAAGGAGAAGAAAAAGAAGAAGGAGAAGAAGAAGAAGAAGAAGAAGAAGAAGAAGAAGAAGAAGAAGAAGAAGGAGAAGAAGAAGAAGAAGAAGAAGAAGAAGAAGGAGAAGAAAAAGAAGAAGGAGAAGAAGAAGAAGAAGAAGAAGAAGAAGAAGAAGAAGGAGAAGAAGAAGAAGGAGAAGAAGAAGAAGAAGAAAAAGAAGAAGAAGGAGAAGAAAAAGAAGAAGGAGAAGAAGAAGAAGAAGAAGAAGAAGGAGAAGAAGAAGAAGGAGAAGAAGAAGAAGGAGAAGAAGAAGAAGGAGAAGGAGAAGGAGAAGGAGAAAACGAAGACTTTTTGACGTTTTACAATCCTTTATTTGACACTAGTCATGTTATATGCCAAATGGTATCAGGTTCAATCAATAATTTCTTATGAATTAAAACACTGTCTCAAACATCTTCCGATCCCCGATAAAAAATCTAATCAATCAGTATCGTTTTTTTTGTTAGTCTGGAGAAGATTCTGTCAGCATCTGCATTTTGTGTCAATTTGTTCTTTCTGCTCAGGTTTATCATTATTTTAGCTTGACTAAAATCAGCTGACACATGAACCTGTTTCTCCCGACATGCGTAAAACCAAGAATAAAACACTGAACCTGAAACGCTGAGATTCACATTAAAAGACTTTTTAAAAAGCTCTTTTAAAATACGTTTCAAGAAAAAGACGAAGAGCAACAACAACAGCAACGACGACGACGACGACAGCCGCAGCAGCAGCAGCAGAACTAAAAGTAAAATGAAACAAAGAAAACTATGAATAAGTGACTAAAGAAGAATACAGTTGAACAAGAAAATCAAGAAAAGTGTGTAGATTCCAAGAAGTGCTCCCTGTAGATCCCTGATTCTAAACCACAGCCCAGACTCGTGCTATTAAACATTTACTACTGAAGAGGACAAGAAGGATGAGGATGAAGAGTAGCATCAACAACTTTAAATAGGAAGAATGAGTAGGAAAAATAAAAGAAAAGTAGGAGGAAGTAGCAGGAGGAGGAGGAGAAAAAGAAGGGGATGGATGAGATGAGAGGATGAGAATGAAAACTGAAGAACTATTGATAAGAAGAATGAATTAAAAAATGCAATGGAAGAAAAACTAATTATAAAAAACTAAAAGGAAGAGGCTGGAAAACTGAGAAGAAAACAGAGGAAGTGATTAGGAAAAGTAAAACGTAGAAGAAGCAGAAGAAGAAGAAAATAAATTACTTTAAAGAAGAAGAGGAAAAAAGGACTAAGATATAAAAAAAGAACTGATATAAATATCTTATACCAAATAAACCACATTTAAACTGTTATCGTGGTTAATACACTATTAATGCTGACTAACAGGAAGAAGAATAAGCAGAAGAAGGAGAAGAAGAAGAAAAAGAAGGACGCTGAAGATGATTCTTCACTACAAGTTTGGATGGAACTTTGGCAGGTATCAGGAGGATTTACAGCTGCTGTGTGATTCTTACAGAGAGAGAAACCTTCAGACGAACATGAACCCATAAACACACTTTCACTCAGACCGTGTGTGTGTGTGTGTGTGTGTGTGTGTGTGTGTGTGTGTGTGTGTGCTCTTATCTTTGTATTTATACACTGAGATTTATTATTGGCCTGTGAAAGATCATGGTTTGCTCGGTGGAGGAAGTGAGCCGTGACCCGGCGTCTGAGCGCAGCCTCGATCACGACCATGAGAAACTCCACCAGGCCGTAGGAGCAGAGCAGCAAGGCCTTATGGGATTGTGTGTGTGGGCGAGTCTCCAAGACCATGAACCCCTATATCGCCATAACCACACGACGCTTTACACACTAACACTTGATGCACTGAATCTTTCTGCACTAAAACTTCACACACTAAAACTTTACACACAAAAACTTTACACACAACATTTATACACTTAAACTTTACACTCAACACTTTACACATTAAAACTTTACACACAAAAACTTCTCAAACTGAAACTTTACACAAAACTTTACATACAACGTTTTACATAATAACACTTGACAAAAACGCTTCACAAACTAAAGTATTATACAAAAACGCTTTACAGGCTAAATTTTTTTTACAATGAATGCTTTACACTGTAATTTTTCAACTTTTCACACTTCATCTTTCTCCATTCTCTCTCTCTCTCTCTCTCTCTCTCTCTCTCTCTCTCTCTCTCTCTCATCCTCAGTTGCTTAGATATAACAGGAACAGTTGACCTTGAAGCAACATCCACACTCTATGGCATGACTTATTCTGTTTACCCAGCATCCCCTCTGTTTACCCAGAGATCCTGTGTAGAGAGACAGGCATTGACAATAGCCACGAGTAACTTAGCACAAGTTGTGTGTGTGTGTGTGTGTGTGTGTGTGTGTGTGTGTGTGTGTGTGTGTGTGTGTGTGTGTCAGGAGCTCCAGACAAGAAAGAAATATTACCCGTGAGCTCAGAGCTAACATTATCTCTAGTATCTGAAGGACATTTAGCAAATGGTACCATATACAGAATCAGAGTAAACACACAGTGTGCAGCTATGAGGACACACACACACACACACACACACACACACACACACACACACACACACACACACACACACAGAATTAAACCGATGAGATTTTGCTCATTAACTCAACATCTATGATTGAAAAAGTGTATGTATATATATATATTAGTTAGGGGTAGTATGCTATAAATTGTTATTAATTTAATATGACAGTATATAATTTAGCAAGACAGAGCTGTACTGTATAAACTATACAGTATATATATATATGTATGTATGTGGCAGTGAACACTTGGACGAAGCGCCGGTTCGCAGATGGAGGGCGGAGGATGTGCTGCTACATTTGGCTGAAACTTAAAATACTTTTACAGTTTTGTCATATAGCTATCGTCATTGTAAGATCCAAAAAAGGCAAATCTTAAAAACTCTGGAACCATATGTATATATACACGAGGTTTTCAGGGATATAGTATGACATAACATAAAACCTATAAGAGAGTAAGCAGACAAAACTCTAAAACAAACATATTTATCTATTGTATTGCACCAGTTTAAAAGATGTTGAGTTACAGGGACAAAATCCAGGTTTTATCCTGTTTTTACCTGTCAGAGTCTGGAGTCTGAAAGCTACGTGACTCACTAAGCACAGGATAAACACTGAAATGTGATGTGCTAATAACACCAACGGCACATCTGATTAAAATATCTACTTGAAAATAATTGGGGGAAAATAATGACAGAAACGTATGAATTGAGTCTTCTTTGGAAAGACCAGCTCCAAAAACCTGACTAAGTGTGACACCATTTCAAGCTGAAGCCTGTAACTTGCAAATCTAACAAAGCTCGATTGATTGACTGTATTTTAAAACTCTACAATAATGTTTTGTGGAAGAAATGCTTCTTCACAGAGAATCACACTGCACTGTAGCACATAGAGATATTAGCTTACAGACTTAACGCCAGGTTTGTTCTTAATCTGTTTTCTCCCCATAAATATGAAGAAAAAAATATTTTTGCTCTTTTGATCATTTAAGTGGTGATTAATGGCGCATTAAAGTGTGTGTGTGTGTGTGTGTGTGTGTGTGTGTGTGTGTGTGTGTGTGTGTGTGTGTGTTCAAACTAACGGCTGTGAGTGCTGATGTGGAAATATTCTGTGCCATGTCTCTCACACCTCACTCAATGGCTCAAACACACAAACATGTGCGCTAATGTGCATTAACACTGTCCTAACAATTACCCGCTGTTAGCTAACATTAAGGTAACCACAATAATAGCACTATAAACCTGTATGTCTGACACACACACACACACACACACACACACACACACACACACACACACACAAACAAAAGGAGTGAAACCCTGGCACTGGAAGTGGCGACAAGCTTGAGCATGCTCCTCTCATCCTCTCGCCTTCCACATTAACCACCACCTTCTTACAGGAAGTGTCCTGAGAATGTCGAAACCTCTCAATCAAACACGTGACAGTTTCACGTTTGCCTCATCTTGGTGATACCGGAGCTTTAACCCAGACCTTCCAATCAGTAGCCCAGAGCCTTAACCACTGAACTACTACTTTCCACAAGCTAAGGAAAATATAAGTTCTAGAGTCCTGCTAAAACTCCAAAAACCTCTAGACGCTAAAATGCGCTAGCTAGCAATCATATAACATAATACAGAAACCTACTTAAATATTTACCTGCTAATCAAGTCACAAATAGCACAGTTTATACATGTATATGACCACGCTAATTAATGCGGTGCAGAAATATTACATGAGCAGCCAGATGTTTGTAGTGCAGAAGGAGGTCTGATTCAACTCACAACTCAAGTCTACAGCTGAAGTGTGTGTTTTCGCTCTGTCACACAAGAGTTTCACATTCTCTCACTCACTGTCCTCAAGGGAATGTTTGCACAGACTGTGTAGCAGGAAAGTGCCAAAAGGTGTAACACACACACACACACACACACACACACACACACACACACACACACACACACACAGTAGGCAGTGAACACGAGAAGTATTTAGAGATACAGTGGACTCAGGTTTCATCCTGGATCGAAGTCATCAGTGTTTTTGTATGTTGTGTACACTACAAAATAAATCTGCAATAAAAAGTATTATGCCGACTGGCGTCTCTGTCATTATCTGCAATACATTTTTAATAATTTGAGTAAGTACATTGTACGGCCAAAAGTTGTGGGACACCAATTAGGATACCAGTTTTCTAGCCACATGTGGTTCTTCTTCAAAATGTTAGCACAGATTTCAGCACACAGGTGTACAGGACGTCTTTGGATGTTGTAGCATAAAATCTTCCCTTCACTTGATCTAGGAGAGATGTTCCAGGATGACAATGCCCCTGTGCACAAATCCAGCTCCATGAAGATCTGCTTTTACATGAGTTGGAGTGCAAGATCTTCTGCTATAGAGCTCCAACCCTATTTAGTTTTTCACGCTGACTGCACCTTTGTAGCTGAATGAATCTCCACAAATCTCCAATGAATCATTTGGAACATCTTTCCAGATAAGTTGAGGCTTATATATAACAGCAAACGGGGAATACATGTTCAATGGAATGTTCCAAAAAACGCATGCTAATTTTATATTTGTGTCCACAAACTTTTGTCCTATTATACCATGGCCTTCAACTCATTAACTCACTAGATCATCATTTATCTGTGGATAATTATGTCATGTTAAGATTTTTTAAAGCATAAATAACATTGCTAGCAAACTAGCAAACATAACTTTCACGTAGCAAGCACACAGCAGCATATTTTATAAGAACAGTGTTCCACAAGAATTGTGTTGAGAAATCTTCTGTGCATTTTTTCCCAACTTGTAAAGTGTAATATATTTTTATGAGTCAGACCAGTGTGTTTGAACGCACATATTTGACTTGTATGTGGTAAATTATGCTAGCTATAGTAATAACAATGCTAGCTAGCTTCTAAACTTAGCATAAATGTAAATGTATCTATCCAGCTTGCAGGATGTGTTGTTGTTTGTAAGGATTGAGGGAAAAAAAATTGGGGTTTTTTGATAGTTTTATGGTACAATGCATCTGAAAATAACTTCACAATGATCTAATTGTTCCAGCCTCATTTTCCCATGTATGTGTGTTCACTCCTCCACCATGTTCCACTCATCTTGTCCTTTTTTTTTTGGCGCTGTATTGAAACGGCTGTTTTCTCTCTGAGCATCTGGACAATCTAAACCCTGCCAGGTGATGTACACTGTATACTAACCCTCATGCCTCCCTCTAACTGCACTTCATCCCCTGCCTTCCCATTTCCGCTCCACAAACTCAGACCATCTGCTTGACATAAAAAAATATCTTTGTGCCAAAGTTATGGGTTTTTAACTAGAAATGTAACTTTACACCGTTTAAACGCAGCCTGCTTTTATCGCTTTGTGGGTAATGAGCATAGAAGACAAACGACATGCTGATGCCACTGGCTATCTCTCTCTCTCTCTCTCTCTCTCTCTCTCTCTCTCTCTATCTCTCTCTCTCTCCCTTTTCTATCCTGCTTCTCATGGGTTTTGGCAGCTGAACCATTTCAGACTAAACGAATTTGCCTTGGATCCCTTTCAGGTTAGTGTTGCGTGACTCAATTGTAATAAATGCCAAAACCTGTGACTTTTACCAGGTGACTTTTCGGTTTGGAAATGTGGCGTCGACAAAAATATTACAGTCTTATGAATCCTATGCAAAGCCACTCGGGTCAGAAAGCTCCAGATTTTTATTATTCTGGATGGAAAAAAACAAGACCTGGGAATTAGCTTAGTGTCCAATAAGATGCATCATCATTATATATAATTATGAGTAGATGTTCTATACTTTCATTATTTAGAAAGTGACCAACAATTTGATATGCAGATCGATTTCTTCTCACTAAACTGTGTCTCGAGCGCGTTCTCTCAGCACCGCTGCTGCTATGTGATTATGACGCATCACCACACTATGGAGACTGAGGCGTGTCCTGAGAGTCACATAGAATACAGATTAACATGGCAGAGGTAGAGCTGTGTCTTCCTGCAGAACCAACAAGAAAAGAACGTGTGCTCTTATTTAATGTTTGTTTTTGTTTTGTTAGTTTTTTAGAAGCAGGTAGCTGCTTTATATGCATCTTTAATGTATCGTATCGTTGTCTACGCATCGAGATGTGAATCGCATCGGCCTCAGTTATGAAGATGCGCATTCCAATTAGATCCTGATCCTAGAGCAGATATACATAAGAAATACATAGAAAAACCACTAACAATAGCCAAACAATCTTCAGGTAATCTTTAGTCCACGAGCACATTCCCTTTACATCTGTATCTGTCCTGAGATCTCGGGTGTACGGTTCAATGTCGGCTCGAACGAACGTGGACTTTCCCTCGTGTACATGAAAGACACACATCCCTCCCTCAAAGCCTCCCTCACACATCCACGCGTCTCCTTCGGTGTAAAGTGAGGAGCTTGAACGAGACCGTCAAAGCATTTGGCTGCAGTAAATCTTCACACTTTGCTGAAATCTGAACCTGAATCCTGCTACGCTGGGCCTCACACGCTTTACTCCGCTCCGGGAATCGTGCTCCGTGTCACTTCATGAGTCTAACCAGAACCGTGGCTGAAACTGAGCCCTGTAAAAACAAACTCGCGTTAACGAATGAGCTTCAGACCACGAGCTCCTACAAAAGCAAGCGCTTAATAAGGCAAGGAACTGATGGAACACATCGCTGAGATCTTTTCCACTGATATGACTCGCTGCAAACAAATAAGCTTTCTAATCTTCTCCATGCAGGAATGTCTTCCATTCGGGCTTCCATTCAGCCGTGCTGAACTGTGAGAACTACCAGATGAGGTTCGAGATGAATATAAACAGAAAAATATTATTATAGAGATATTAAAATGACTCCATTTAGAGAGGAGTCTCTCTGAATATATATATTTTATCTGAAAAGCCCTGAAGCCGTTATGCGTCTCTTAAACCTCACTCAGAATTCAATTCGTTTCCACCTCGGACATATTTTCTTTTTTTTTTTATATACATCGTCTGACATTTTTCATGTTGGACTAAATTGAGGTGTGAGTGTTAAGATAAGATTGAACTTTATTAATCCTGAAGGAAATTCTTTTGCCAGAGGCTGCTTCAGATTACAAGAAATAAATAAATGAAATATAATTGAGAGCTGTGCATTAAAGGGGAAGTCGTTTGTGTGGCTTTGTTGTATAGTTTTGTATTTATACTTAAAAATCAAATAAATAAAAATAAATGGTCATTTTATGTGAGGTCATGTGACTGTTTTTGCTAAAACAAGCACAGAGTTCAAATTTACATAAAACATTTTTATTATTAATATTATTATTATAGTTTAAACATTATTATGAATGTAACCATTAGCAACATGGCAACAATAATACAACTGTTTGGCATTAAAGCGACGTGTCTGTCAAGATCAGAGTCTGTTCAGTCAAAAGAAGCCGCTCGCTCACTCATATGTACCCGATGACGTCGTTACAGATGATTGGCTGACGGCTGCCCGTCTTCATGAGCGCAGTGAAGCGTAAAAAGTCCGTATCGAGTTCCTGGAGGTCCAGGTGTGATTTGTGGAAAAATGGAACGTTCCGGGGAACGTCAACGGGACACGAGAGACGTTTGGGTGCCATGGCGGCTCTGTTCGTCCGCGTCGAGTCCGATACGAGTCTTTTCTGTCCGTCTATGTTCTGTGAAATTCGTGCTATCCTCCGCCTTACGTTGCCCAGAATGTCCTTGGCTATCCGTTTGCTTGCGCTAGGCTTCGGTTCTGTGGGTTCCGAAGGACACTCTGGCAAATCCATCCAGTTCTGAATGAGGTCGGCAAAGCTGTTATCGCCGAGAACAAGCGGATGGCGGTTGCGCCCTTGAGTCAGCAGCGCCGCCGTCCAGTCCTCCGGTTCGTTCGGCACCTCGAACGAAGTCCACTTTTCCAGGCAGGCGTCCGACGTAGATTTGGGACGCGCTCTGGGACGGGGACTCGGCTCCAGATCGAGATCACTCGACGCCGCACGTACCTTCCTGAATCGTCGCAGCACCACGGGGCCCTCGTCAGGCCACGACGCCTCCGAGTAGCCCGAGTCAAATTCGAGGCTGCTGGCCGCACTGCTGTCCTCGTCCTCCACGGGGCAGGACAACCTGCAGGCCGAGTCGGAGATGCTGGAGTCGCTGGCGTCGCTGATTCGGAGACGTGCGCGCCGCTCACGCCGACCAATCAGGATCTTGCAGGGGCCGGAGGAGGTGGAGGAGGACGGCATCGCGCAGGTCCGGTGTAGCTGTTTCAAGTCCTGCAGGGAGCGCATCATACAGCGCATGTGCTCACGGAGACACCCGCCCGAGTCCTGAACACACAACTAAGAGACAGAGAGAAGACACAAGGAATTAAAACCCTAATGTCCAAATCAATAACATGATTAACATCTAAAGAAACACATTTTAGCACCTAAATAAAGATCCAAATAATGAGGAGCTCTCGTGATGGCAGCGATTATTTCTTTTTTCAACAAGTTATGAAATGAAACAAATAGAAGAAGCTTCTGTGAAAATGTATTCCCAAAACTGACATTGTAATTGCAAATCCTGCAGATCCTTGGGATGTTCGCAGCTACAGACAGGATCCGGAAATTATTGCTGACTTTTCCTACTTTCTGTCATTCAAAAAAACCTTCATCAAGCACTAGGTGATCTACTAATGTGAGCGTTGGAGAATAAAGCTGAAAAGAGGTGAGGACTGTGAGGAGTGTGTGTTTCCTCCTCTCCCAGGTAGGTTTGGTTTTTTACACTTGGATGTGAGGACAGGCTCAGACATGAAGGTCTCAGACTGTGAAAGCTGCACCCTGAGCCATTCAAACCCAGAACAACACAACAACAGTCGGGAACTAGTCATCGTCTTTTAATCCGGACAGTTACACCCTGCTGCACACACACACACAGAGGAAAACGTGTGGAAATCCGTTTGAGGAACCTCAGTGTGCCACACCTGACCAATTACGAGACCAGCTTCTCACCTTCTCACGCCCCTGTCCCTGCTCAGAAAATCTACACTGCATCTACATTACCGAACTGCCCAGATATTAACAACATAATCGCAATAAATACGTTTGTACGTCTGGGCAGAGGATTTGTTATTGGCTGAAAATTGTACTGGAATGTGACGGATCAGAACTGATTGCCCTCCGGTGCCAGATATGACTCACATCAACCTTGAACGGTGGCCAAATCCTGACTCTGAGATAACCTACAGCCGGGCAACACCAAGCCAGACAACTAGATTCTTGTTCTGATTGGTCGATATCGCCCACTACCCTGTCAAAAAAAAAAATCTGTCCAAACCAAGTATGTGGGGAAAAAAATCCAACATGCATCCGAAAGTTAATGTCCGTTGGTCTGAAGCACAGGAGAGGTGAAGCTGGACTCAGAGAAGCTGCTTCTGTCTCCTCCTTAAGTTACAGCAACCATCCAATAATTCATTTTATAAAAGGTTTATAGTTTACGACCGCACTGCTTCAGCGTTTCAATCAACTTACGCACAATTCACATCCAGTCAGAAGAAGCAGAAGACGTCCTGAAGTGTCTTCAACATGCAGCGGTCTGTAAATCTGGACTGTGAGCTCTGCCCAAATATGCTGCCCACTTCATCTGCCTTCATCCGACACAAAACAGAGGGCGGGGCAAAGAAACCGTCATCGAAATATCGTCTGTGATGAGTATCGTGATTTATCGCATTGATAAAGGCAGAGATCCTGACAGGAGTTCATGATTAAAAATCGATCAGACGAGGTAGTGTGGCGCCCACCATTGGTTCCCCAAGAAGTAAAAAAAGTCTTGTTCCCTGAAGCACATCTGCACATCAGATTAGCATTTCTGAAGTGACGTGGATGCAGGCTTGTGCCAGATGTTTACAAAAGAACGTTTTGCAAAATCGACAGCAGCACGAAACCAAACATCCGGACCAATGTGAGGAAGAAGGAGCATCTGGATTGTTCGGCAGACAAAATTATTCTAAAAAATAGTTCATATAAATCAATTCAGGAGATGTCTACAGATTCTTAGTGAATATCTTCTGCTTCATCCCTGAATCCTAAGTCTAACAGAACACACACGTCTACTGAACAAGGTCTGATAAACCTGGATCTCCATGTGAACTCCACAGTGTTTCATACGTTTAGGAATAAGAAAACTATGCAGAGATGAGTCCAGAGCAAGAAGAATCATGTCAATCGCCATGCACCAAACTATTACATTCTGCTGCTGGAACTCATCATATAAGCATCAAAAGTCAACGTATAAACTGTGCATGTTCAGACACGAGTATAATTATAGTTCTGGTTATAACGCGTGTATGAAGGAATGCTGTGCATGCAGGTGGAATGAAGGAAAACTATCAGAGCTCAGAATCTGAAGATATCCAGGGTGCCAATTTTTGGGCTCCAAATAAAAACCTTTGCACAAAAAATAAAGTGTGAATCCAAATCAGTGCATGCAATCAAGAGAAGAAAACATGACATGGTTTTACACATCTGCATGAGGATCAGCTCAGTTACCAGAGTGACCTTAAAATAACAAATCAAACATAAAACTGCATAGAAAGTGATGGAGTAATAAATGTACTTACCATATCAGTGTTCTGCTGAAGATTCAGTAATCGGTCTCTCCTAAGAAATGTTTTCAACAAAAAGTCCTAAATGAAGCTGATTGCATGAAATGTGAAGCAGCTGTGCAGCGCCGCAAGTCGGAATCTCGCGTGGAGAAATAAAACCGCATGCATTAAAAAAGATCTCGTGAATTAAACAGAATAAAACTCAAACTGTATCAAATCCAGATGTTGCTCGGATCTCAGCTCTTTGGGGAATGGGCTCGCGGCAGCTGCGAACGTCAAGTTTGAGCGCGTGCCCTGTGCTGGGGTCAGCCAATCAAAGGCAAGGCTTAAGAAACGGACCAATCGGAGCGCGCGTGTGACATCTGAGACGCCGGGGGGTTTTCTCTTTAACTCAGGCGCTGGTTAAGCCCCACCCACTTTTAATTTTACACCAGAAAAAAATGAAGTTCAGAAGCAGGCCTACATGTTCCTCAAAAAACACTCATGGAAAAAACCCTGAAGCTGCACTTCAGCCTGATAAACATGAGGCAACATGGGAAAAAAAAAATGAAGACAGCAGTTAGTCATCCTGAGTCAACACCTGGGAGAGAATCCGCTCGTCTAGACGTTAATTTGTGTAACAAAATCTAAATGATTTGATCTAAAACTGCACCATTCAACAACGAATACAATTAAAGTGTAAACGGTCGTAGAAAACCGTTAAAAACAAGATAACCATCAACAATCGGTGTAAGGGAACGCAATGGACTAAAAACTTGAAGATAGAATCAGCACTCAGACCTGTACATCAGCACTCGGACCTGTACATCAGACCTCTGACCTGTACATCAGAACTCGGACCTGTACATCAGCACTCGGACCTGTACATCAGCACTCGGACCTGTACATCAGAACTCGGACCTGTACATAAACACTCGGACCTGTACATCAGCACTCGGACCTGTACATCAACACTCGGACCTCTACATCAGCACTCGGACATGTACATCAGAACTCGGACATGTACATCAGAACTCGGACCTCTACATCAGCACTCGGACCTGTACATCAGCACTCGGACCTGTACATCAGAACTCGGACCTGAACATCAGCACTCGGACCTGTACATCAGAACTCGGACCTGTACATCAGAACTCGGACCTGTACATCAGACCCACGAGTCATTTACTGATTAGAAAATATTCACTTTATTATCGGTACACAATTTTCACATTAAACTTCAGATTAGTCAACTGAGAAATGATACGATTTCTTCTTCTGGGTCAATCAGATGAATGTGATAAATGCCGAAGCCTCAAATCCCTGAATAATAATGTAGTAAAGTTTAAGTTTTATTAGGATAATTGTTAATAAACTGTTGAACAGGTTAAAAGTTTACAGATGAGACGTGGTGATGAAGTCAAAGAAAGAACAGATTAAGGTCTAACGCAGTCATATAAACTCTGTTCATCTTTTCAATCAGAGAAGGAATAAAAATAAAAAAAAGATCGCAAAGTGCACATGTTGTAATTACAAGCTGGTAACGTTTTTATAGCTCATTTACACGACCGCCAGACATAATAACAGTCCTTACACTAATCACACGACATTTTTGTCAAACCAGCCTCGAAGTTTGGCCCGTAAACACAATCTGTGAGGTTAATTAACCTTCGAGTTGCACATTGTACATTTGTTAATTGTTTAAAATAAAATAAGGTAATAAAACCCGAGCTAGAACACACATTCTGATCAAATGTTATTATTATTTATTAGATGTATTCATGTATTTAAGAGCTTAGGATAATATTAATGTGTCTAAATAAACAACAATTACATGGAAAAGGAATAACAAGTTTGGTTTTGGTTACTGAAGAAAAAATTTTAATTGTGAAATTCTGGCTTTTAGTTGTAAGTAACTATAAAATAGCTTTGACATGTGCGCCCTCCTGTGGTTATCGGTGTCACTGCAACGAAAGTAATGCTAATCCGGCTAAAGTTTTAAAAAGGTGTGCGTTATTTATTTTATTCACACCCCTGTATTCTTTCAGCTTTATTAGAAGAAGCCATGCACATTAGTAGCAGATCTCAGTAAGAACAGAACTGTCAGTTGGGCCTTGCTCAACAACCCGAGTAGCAGCTTGGTGATACTGGAGCTTAAACCCCTGACCTTCAGGTGATTCCAGGTGTACACTGGAACATATTTGGGTCAATTTTCTGATCCCTTGACATCTACAGATACACTAACTCATCTTTTAAAATAGATTAGTAGCATGTAAACATTTCGTCTCAGCTCACTACATTTAAACTGCCCTGTCGTTGTTCCCCAATCCGTATCCCAGGCCTGAATCAAACAGTAACCATCCTCAGCTACAGAGAGTTCATTGATGATCCTGGTAGCAGAGACTTTGTACAAGGTCTGTTCCAGGATCAGTCAGTTTTGCTCAAATCAGAGTGAACTGCTTGTTGAACTCCTCTCGGAACAGCTATAACTCCTCTCGGAACAGCTATAGCTCCTCTCGGAACAGCTATAACTCCTCTCGGAACAGCTATAGCTCCTCTCGGAACAGCTATAGCTCCTCTCGGAACAGCTATAGCTCCTCTCGGAACAGCTATAGCTCCTTTCGGAACAGCTATAGCTCCTTTCGGAACAGCTATAGCTTCTTTCGGAACAGCTATAACTCCTCTTGGAACAGCTATAATCAGAACAGCTATAACTCCTCTCGGAACAGCTATAGCTCCTTTCGGAACAGCTATAACTCCTCTCGGAACAGCTATAGCTTCTTTCGGAACAGCTATAATCAGAACAGCTATAACTCCTCTCAGAACAGCTTTTAACTCCTCTCAGAACAGCTATAATCAGAACAGCTATAACTCCTCTCAGAACAACTATAACTCCTCTCAGAACAGCTATAATCAGAACAGCTATAACTCCTCTCGGAACAGCTATGACTCCTCTCAGAACAACTATAACTCCTCTCAGAACAGCTATAATCAGAACAGCTATAACTCCTTTTGGAACGGCTATAACACCCATGAGCATTTTGTTTGCATTACCACAGACATTCAACTCCTGCATGACTACAATCACACGGGACAGACTTTAGAGCAGGAATATAACTGATTCTCTCATTTTTGTCAGGATGAAGAAAATGGAGTCTTTGTTCTTCTCAGCTCTTCTTTTAACAACATTACAGCAGAGTTCTGTTTTCGTTGGCGAGTTATGCGTTGATGGATATTTCCGTTCCGCTTTTAATTTATTACAAATTAATTGTAACACTCTAATCATAAGCAGTCATTACAGATTTATTATATAAATTTTTTAATTATAATTTGAATTATGTTTTAATTTGGTTTGATGTTATTATGTGATTATGTTTTTATGTTGAACCTCTAAGAATTGATATCCACAGTATTTAAAGTTTTCTGCTGGAAAAAAACATTATTAAAAATAAAAAAGTTGTTTTAACTTCAACATACATTTATCGTTGGTACAATAACTGTGTAAATAACTGTGCAGTCGGATATTGACCCTCAGAAACGTGTACAGCGGCGTGATTTATTACTATATAGATATAAACACCCCACAGTGACGTCTCTAAAAGAAAATGTAATTACAGACACCAACCGGCTCTAAATGCTGCTGTGATTGTGATTGTTTAATTTAATAAAGCTTGAATTGCCTGAGACAGGGAACATCATTGTAAAACCTCTTTTCATTTACAGTAACTCAATTTGACTTTTGCACCTCAGGCCCTCTTCTCTCATCACCCCCTGAATACAAAATTCTCAATGCTAACTAACTACAAAAACCAGTGAGAACAAATTACCTGAGTGAGCTTTTGTGAGAACCTGGTCTGGTCCTTCTAAAAAGGCTTTCCTCAACACTTATTATTGAACTGATCGAACCATAGAAACGCTACGTATATATTAAATATCATCCCAATCTTTCAGTTCATATCATGCCTCGAGTCTACAGCAGGAAAATGTGGCTTTTTTTACAGCTTCAACTTTCTTGAATTGTTCCCAGTCATCATTATACGTTCTGTAACTGAGCAAATACACAAATACACAGGATTAGACACTTTCCCCTTAATTCCTGCAGTTAATAATCGCAATACTGCTCATATCTTTTAGAATCCTGACATTACATTCCTGACATCGAAATACAGTCCTGTTATTAACTCCAATTTCCAATGATGAAAGTAAAAATTACAGTTCTGCACTAATTCTAACTATTACACATTTCTGTCATTCGTACTCTGAAAACTAAAAACATGTGAAAGTGGTGTGTGTGCGTGTGTGTGTGTGTGTAGACATGAGCTCCTCAGTTGGTGACGGTGCTGAGGAATGTTTGGGCTCCTGAACCCTGGTTCGTAGCTGTTCTACACTCACAGGAGCTTTACTGCTGCTCACTTCTGGACTGCTCACCTGGGCCATTTACACCCCCCCCCCCCCCCTCTCTCTCTCACTCTCTAAAGGGGTGTGGCTTAGAGCCTGGTCGGGTTCTTGATAAAATACAAACCAGAACAGCATCACCTCAAAAGGATCAAAGTTACACATCAGACATTAATACCATAAAGACCAGTTATAATTATAGAAACCGGCTGAATCTGAATCTCGCTGTTTCAAGTTGTCACTGGATGGCAGTGTGAGTCTCTTTAGAGTGGATTTACACTAAGATGTCATTGTAAGTCTGGTGGAAAAGTGGCATCATTAATACATCACACAATACCACAAACATTAATTAAGCAAGCTTTTCTTCCCACACTTAGACATTTGATGGAAAAGCTTGAGTTGCAGGTAAGAGGAACTTTTACACCTCACTTGCTAGAGAAAATTCCAAAAAGAGATTGACGTGATTTTATTTTTGCATGCACCACGCAAGAACTGGGACTTAAAGTAGTTAGGGCAACATCCAAACTTCACTCTAGATCTAAGCTTTAAAATAGCACCGTCTTGAACATCCTCTCGCCGTGTGTCCTCAGTGTGTGGGCGGAGTTACCTGTTTAACTTGGTGTCTGGTGAGCGTCGGTGGCTGGACATGCCCACTGCAGACACGACAGTCTAACACCCCGCAGTACACACACACACACACACACACACATATCAGGGATGTGCATCTCCATATCTGAGGCCGATGTGATTCGCATCTCGATGCGTAGCCGACGATACGATACATTAAAGATATATGAAGCAGCTTCTGATGCGATACGATTCACCACTATTACGATGCAGTGAGATTCGATTTCCATTCGATTCAACACAATGCAAATTACTGGAAAAAATATGGTGATGTGCAATTCAACATGGTCTCCGTAGTGTTGCGATGCTTTATAATCACGTAGCAGCAGCGGTGCTGAGAGAACGCACGCAGGAAACAGTTCAGCAAAGAGAAATCGATCTACGTATCAAATATTGGTCACAAATTATTGATCACTTTCTGAATAATAAAAATTTGGCAACGTCAACTTTCATGGCGATGCTCCAATGCGAATCGCTGAATCTTACATTTCTAATTTACACACACACACACACACACACACACACTCACACACACACACACACCTTCCATCAGAAGCTCTATCTAGACACTTGTGCATTAGGTGAAAGTGATCAGTTGTTACGCCACACCCATTTTAATCTTAAATCGTTTTGTGTAAGTAACAAACAAGAAAATACACACAGGAGACTGTGAATTAGTCACGTGTATGAGGCTGATGGAGGAATAAATCACCCAATAAAATACAGATAATAAAACAGGGCAAACCACATTAATCTATTATTCATTTATAAAGTGATCTATGATCCAACTCACTTTGAAATACAATTCTGCCCCTCGTGTGTGTGTGTGTGTGTGTGTGTGTGTGTGTGTGTGTGTGTGTGAGGGGTTGTTTTTCTGGTGCAATAAATAAATTACACAGCATCATCTCTAGTGACTTAACTTTTATTTAAATTAAATCATTATACAAGACTTTTATTTAACCTTCAGCAAAAAACACTACCCTTTTTATTAATTAGATTGTTTTTGACTCATTACTTATAATAACGTTTCCTCCTTACACGGTGTCAGTGTACAGAGAGAGAGAGAGAGAGAGAGAGAGAGAGATGGATGTGAGGATAATAATAAAGAATAATAATAATAATAATAATAATAATAATAATAATAAAGGCACAGAATGGAATGGATGAGAAAGATCTGTCCTCTCACACACACACACACACACACACACACACACACACACACACACACACACACACACACACACACACACACACACACACACACACACGCACTTCAGAGTTCCGACCCCTGAACCCTCACTAACCTGCTCTGTGGTGTCTGCAGATCCAGTGTGTGGCTGAAATGGTTTTTTTTGTTTTTAAGGTTATTTGAAAAAGTCTAGAGTGTAGAGACTGTGTGATGCACGAGGACGTTTTGTTTGGCGACGTGTAAACATTTCTATTTTATTCTTTTACAAAATATTTCCTTTTGTCAATCTGATTTCTCTCTTTGTAGCTGCTGCTTCTATAAAAACACTTTATGCAATTAAATGTTTAATAAAATCCGCACATCAGATTCTCTAGACTAAAACGAAAGTATTTATATAAAAAAATTTTTTTGCTCTTTTTTTTTTTTTTTTTTTTTAGCTCTGCTAATAATCAAAAATACACAAAGGAGAAAAATAAAACATTGATTTAAAAAGAAAAGAAAAAAAAAGTAATCTTTGTGGTTTAAGCCCGAAAGGAGGTTAATAATGATAAGATGATGAAGCTGCACTCTAAAAATAAAACAGGAAAAAACATTTATGTGATGCCGTGAGTGAAGGAATGTGAGAGAGAGAGAGAGAGAGAGAGAGAGAGAGAGAGAGAGAGAGAGAGAGAGAGAGAGAGAGAGAGAGAGAGAGAGAGAGAGAGACTAAGACCGAGACTGAGGGAGGGAGGGAAAGGAACACTGGTGGGTTGGGGAAGGTGATGGTCGGGAAAATGGTGAAAGCTCCGGCTATTTATTCCATTGGCAGGCTGAAGCAGGAAACAGTTACAGTGCAGTCAGTCAGAACACCTTCACCTTCACCTGCTCATCACTCCAGTTCGAGTCTGTGTGAGAGAGAGAGAGAGAGAGAGAGAG
>NC_139601.1:1370070-1385070 GCF_946808225.1 Silurus aristotelis | reverse complement strand
ACATGGCCAGTTTTACTCTCTTTAACCCCCAGATTCAAATTCATTATCTCCAGAAGTGAAAGCTTTTTAGTAAGTTATGAATAAAACAGTGTGTGTGTGTGTGTGTGTGTGTGTGTGTGTGTGTGTGTGTGTGTGTTTCCATTAATTCCGTTTAACTCCCACAATTCGCACACACTGCAAACTCCTCCGAGGAGTTTCAGGAACAGGAAAAGAGGCTTTAATTTGTCTGAACAATGTTTATTTCTACAAGACCACAGTGACACACTGCTTAACTGCCTTCTCTCTCATATACACACACACACCTAATCCGCCATTAGCCAAATCCATCACCCAAATGTCATCACCCTCTATGTTCCTGTTAGATATTATATGCAGTCGGTCACATCCTTGCGATGAAGGGCCACACACACACGACAATATGTTAAACCTGAGATTTCCCCACAATGCTCATACGAAACAAACTGCATTAGGTGGCGTTTACCAAAAAGCACAAGCCACTAAGCATTTCACACACACTTACACACACTTACACACACTTACACACACATGAAGAAGATACTTCATGGCCTGCAGTGAGAACTAGGTCACATTTTTAAACCTTCAAAAGAAATATAAAGAGACAATGCTAGCCTAGTGCAATGCATTGTGGGTGATTTTGGGAGTGTGCTGGATCCAGTACTGTACAATTTGCTTATTATTATTGAGCAGGTTGTGACTTACAGCAGCCTCAAATCTAAACCTCTAAAGAACAAGTGAGATGAGAAATTGAATCCCACTTGAATCCTGTGTGTGTGTGTGTGTGTGTGTGAGTGTGAGTGTGTGTGTGTGTGTGTGTGTGTAGTATCTGTTGTAACATTGCAGCTCTGGACTGGGATTTTTAATGACTGTAAATATCATAATCACTCAGCGACTCCCAGAGTCCCACAGCTAATACAAAACAAACACCAGGAAGCAAAACGTGCATGTACTATGTGTGTGTGTGTGTGTGTGTGTGTGTGTGTGTTGCAGGGAGATGGGCCACAAGGGAGAAATGCGGAAATGAGGTTTTGGTCTCCACTCGCTTTCTCAGGATAAAGGCTAAATTAAATTGAAAGGGAATGAAAATAAACCTGAAATTACTCCATCCTGGATACAATACAATACCCTGTGACTGGCAGACACGCCAAATACAGGCCACGCCTCCTCCATTCTGACAGAATCATACAGGCCACGCCTCCTCCATTCTGACAGAATCATACAGGCCACACCTCTTCTACTTTGACAGAATCATACAGGCCGCACCTCTTCTACTTTGACAGAATCAGACAGGCCACACCTCTTCTACTTTTACAGACTAACACAGGCCACGCCTCCTCCATTTTGACAGAATCATACAGGCCACACCTCTTCTACTTTTACAGAATCATCTGTGCCACGCCTCCTCTTTTTGACAGAATCATACAGGCCACACCTCTTCTACTTTGACAGAATCATACAAGCCACACCTCTTCTTTAATACCAAATACAGGCCACGCCTTCTCCACATTGACAGACACATACAGACCACATCTCCATGCCTGGCATTTCAAGTAAAAAATATTCATAAAAAGAAAAAAAGCACATTGACGAGGGTTATTTACACAATAAAGTTGGTTTATTATTACAGTAGTAAAAGAGAGATTTAGAGACGTGGTTGTGTTTTATATAAAAATCCCAGCCAGCGTTAGAGGTGCTCTTAGGGGAGCACTCTTAACTACTCCGGTCGTGTTTAGTCTGAAGAGACGGATGAGCTCATTAAGTGAAAACCTCATCGCTCCATTCCTCTTTAGTCAGTGTAATGAAGTCCCAGAGCTCTCGGTGGGATTCGGCTCTGTATTCTTCTTCTGTTTTATTTTTAACAGGTTACGGTGTTCATTAAATCCGACTCATTTCTCATCACCATCCTTTTCTTCAGCAGACAGTTAATTATCCCTTCTGTGTTTGTCACAGCTGACAGGAAGTGGAGAAAGAGAGAAGCGAGGTGATGGAACCTGATCTGGCAAACCTGCAAAGACGGCATGCGCTAATAGTCTGGGATTTAATTAATCAGCTCAGGGAAAAATGGCGTCTGCACTACGGGGTTTGCACTGTGACTGTGTATGCACTTCACTTATCTTCATGTTGAGATGTCCAGGTGATGCAGCCTACACCTCATCGCCCAAAATCAGTAAGAGATGTAGTGTGAAAGTAAAAGTAATGATTGGCGCCCATGTCTGATGCTTGGTATACTGTTTGGCAGAAGCTGTATATGATGCATGTGATTGATGTTTCTATCATTTTCAGGCTTCAGAAACAAACACGGAAATAATTAAAAGGCGATCATAGCCGAGGCTTAGCCATAAATAAAATAACCGTTGCATTAAACAATTCAACGATGATATCTTTGAGATGTTCATTTCCTCAGATGCAGAAATCAGTTGTGTTCATGGCAACACACCAGATCAATTAATTGATGGATAAAGCGTCCAGTGCTTAAACCGTATTTATACATCTTTAACTGTCACTCAGCCGAGCAAAAAACATAGTGAATAATGTGTATTACTGTGTAAGTGTATCGAGTGTAGTGAGTGATGTGCGAGTGTAGTGAGTAATTTGCGAGTGCAGTGAGTAATGTGCGAGTGTAGTGAGTAATTTGCGAGTGCAGTGAGTAATGTGTATTACTGTGTAAGTGTATCGAGTGTAGTGAGTAATGTGCGAGTGTAGTGAGTAATTTGCGAGTGCAGTGAGTAATGTGCGAGTGCAGTGAGTAATGTGCGCGTGCAGTGAGTAATGTGTATTACTGTGTAAGTGTATCGAGTGTAGTGAGTGCAGTGAGTAATGTGCGAGTGCAGTGAGTAATGTGCGAGTGCAGTGAGTAATGTGCGAGTGCAGTGAGTAATGTGCGAGTGCAGTGAGTAATGTGTATTACTGTGTAAGTGTATCGAGTGTAGTGAGTGCAGTGAGTAATGTGCGAGTGTAGTGAGTAATGTGCGAGTGCAGTGAGTAATGTGTATTACTGTGTAAGTGTATTGAGTGTAGTGAGTAATGTGCGAGTGCAGTGAGTAATGTGTATTACTGTGTAAGTGTATCGAGTGTAGTGAGTAATGTGCGAGTGCAGTGAGTAATGTGCGAGTGTAGTGAGTAATGTGTATTACTGTGTAAGTGTATCGAGTGTAGTGAGTAATGTGTATTACTGTGTAAGTGTATCGAGTGTAGTGAGTAATGTGTATTACTGTGTAAGTGTATCGAGTGCAGTAAGTAATGTGCAAGTGCAGTGAGTAATGTGTATTACTGTGTAAGTGTATCGAGTGTAGTGAGTAATGTGCGAGTGTAGTGAGTAATGTGTATTACTGTGTAAGTGTATCGAGTGTAATGAGTAATGTGCGAGTGTAGTAAGTAATGTGCGAGCTTAGTGAGTAATCTGTATTACTGTGTAAGTGTATCGAGTGTAGTGAGTAATGTGTATTACTGTGTAAGTGTATCGAGTGTAGTGAGTAATGTGCCTTACTGTGTAAGTGTATCGAGTGTAGTGAGTAATGTGTATTACTGTGTAAGTGTATCGAGTGTAGTGAGTAATGTGCCTTACTGTGTAAGTGTATCGAGTGTAGTGAGTAATGTGTATTACTGTGTAAGTGTATCGAGTGTAGTGAGTAATGTGCCTTACTGTGTAAGTGTATCGAGTGTAGTGAGTGATGTGCGAGTGTAGTGAGTAATGTGCGAGTGTAGTGAGTAATGTGTATTACTGTGTAAGTGTATCGAGTGTAGTGAGTAATGTGTATTACTGTGTAAGTGTATCGAGTGTAGTGAGTAATGTGCCTTACTGTGTAAGTGTATCGAGTGTAGTGAGTAATGTGTATTACTGTGTAAGTGTATCGAGTGTAGTGAGTAATGTGCCTTACTGTGTAAGTGTATCGAGTGTAGTGAGTAATGTGTATTACTGTGTAAGTGTATCGAGTGTAGTGAGTAATGTGCCTTACTGTGTAAGTGTATCGAGTGTAGTGAGTGATGTGCGAGTGTAGTGAGTAATGTGCGAGTGTAGTGAGTAATGTGTATTACTGTGTAAGTGTATCGAGTGTAGTGAGTAATGTGCCTTACTGTCTAAGTGTATCGAGTGTACTGAGTAATGTGTATTACTGTGTAAGTGTATCGAGTGTAGTGAGTAATGTGCCTTACTGTGTAAGTGTATCGAGTGTAGTGAGTGATGTGCGAGTGTAGTGAGTAATGTGCGAGTGTAGTGAGTAATGTGTATTACTGTGTAAGTGTATCGAGTGTAGTGAGTAATGTGCCTTACTGTGTAAGTGTATCGAGTGTAGTGAGTAATGTGTATTACTGTGTAAGTGTATCGAGTGTAGTGAGTAATGTGTATTACTGTGTAAGTGTATCGAGTGTAGTGAGTAATGTGTATTACTGTGTAAGTGTATCGAGTGTAGTGAGTAATGTGCATTACTGTGTAAGTGTATCGAGTGTAGTGAGTAATGTGCATTACTGTGTAAGTGTATCGAGTGTAGTGAGTAATGTGTATTACTGTGTAAGTGTATCGAGTGTAGTGAGTAATGTGCATTACTGTGTAAGTGTATCGAGTGTAGTGAGTAATGTGCATTACTGTGTAAGTGTATCGAGTGTAGTGAGTAATGTGCATTACTGTGTAAGTGTATCGAGTGTAGTGAGTAATGTGCATTACTGTGTAAGTGTATCGAGTGTAGTGAGTAATGTGCATTACTGTGTAAGTGTATCGAGTGTAGTGAGTAATGTGCATTACTGTGTAAGTGTATCGAGTGTAGTGAGTAATGTGCATTACTGTGTAAGTGTATCGAGTGTAGTGAGTAATGTGTATTACTGTGTAAGTGTATCGAGTGTAGTGAGTAATGTGCATTACTGTGTAAGTGTATCGAGTGTAGTGAGTAATGTGTATTACTGTGTAAGTGTATCGAGTGTAGTGAGTAATGTGTATTACTTACTGTGTAAGTCGATCGAGTGTAGTGAGTAATGTGTATTACTGTGTAAGTGTATCGAGTGTAGTGAGTAATGTGTATTACTGTGTAAGTGTATCGAGTGTAGTGAGTAATGTGTATTACTTACTGTGTAAGTCGATCGAGTGTAGTGAGTAATGTGTATTACTTACTGTGTAAGTCGAGTGTATCGAGTGTAGTGTTTAAGGCTCTCTGCCCTGATTAAATCCTATATTTCCTGATTATCCTGCATTATAAAATATTAATGGACTCATTTCCTTGTCCCCAGGACAGAATGGTGCTTCTGCCCTTATTACACACACACACACACACACACACACACACACACACACACACACACACACACACACATACACACTTTTACAAAATTGCTCTGTCCTTTCACCTGTCTCTTTCACTCTATCTTTCTTTCAGTCTCTCTCTCTCTGTCTCTTTCTCTCTCTCTCTCTCTCTCTCTCTCTCTGTCTCTCTCTGTGTCTCTTTCTCTCTCTCTCTCTCTCTCTGTCTCTTTCTCTCTCTCTCTCTCTCTCTGTCTCTGTCTGTCTGTCTGTCTGTCTGTCTGTCTGTCTGTCTGTCTGTCTGTCTGTCTGTCTGTCTGTCTGTCTGTCTGTCTGTCTGTCTGTCTGTCTGTCTGTCTGTCTGTCTGTCTTTCTCACTGCCCGTCTTTCACACATTGTTTTTTCCTCAGACAGATGGATAGAACCTGAGCTTTCCTTTTCGTTTACTCCTCTGAGCCAGACACATTTCCTCTATTTATTTCACTCCTAATCCAGGAAGCTGTGAGAGATCTTTCTTTCTCTCTCTTTTTTTCCCCCACTCTCACACACAGCAGCTCCATTCCCCAATCACAAAGCACAATAATCAACACAATATTTGATAATTGATTAAATGGTGAATCAAAACCCCAGTTCTCTGTTCTGCTTTTCTTTTTCTTTTTTTGTTCCTTTTTCACTGTGGTCTGATTAACAAAATGTGTGTTATGTGTGTTAATGTTTTTCCGTAACGTTCACAGCGGCTTCACACTCAGCCTTAAAACCCTGCTGTCCTTAAAAAGCCCAGAGTGAGACACGTCAAGCCTCAGACGACATACTATCAAATCACATATCTTTCCAAGCCGACAGAAAATAAAGTAGTGGAGGATAAACGTGGTCTGAGGAGCTCAGTTGAGTATCTACACAGCAAATCAGTGGACTAACTACAATTAAACAGGTTTAGCTTGCTAGTTACCGGTTTCACCCAAAATCACCAAATGGCTGGTCATCTGTTGAGGAAACCTTTCTCTCTACTATAAACACTTGGAATGTCTATGAGATGTGTAAATATGTATAATATTTCAATAAATCCTGCTTGGCATCATTTAGCGAATTCGAATTCGATTCAGTCACGATGTCTCTGGGTTTAGAGAGTGTAATCAGAAGCTCAGCACTGATCGCAATACAAAAACAAAAGGACTGTGGTAGCAAAGAGACAAACTCTGAAGTGCTGACATTTCATTGGTATAAATATAAAGCAGAAGTGTGCGAGTGTGTGTGCCGTAATGCCTGGCCAGATGAACGTGCATGTGTGTGTGTTTGACCCAGCTGTGCTTCTCTGGCGTCTGGCACTAAGTGACAGACAGACAGCCTGTGGCGGTAACTTCTGTCCATACAAAACGACACACACACACACACACACACACACACACACACACACAAACACACACACACACACACACACACAGTCCTCTACGGCTAGAGATCTTCTCCTGATCAAAACTTAATGCATAAAAACAAAACACTTTTACACCCATGTCCATTTGCAGAATGCAAATAATAAAATGCAATAATAAATTATTAAAAATGCTATTTTAACATGACTAAGTGTCACATCATAAAAATGACAAATCTATCATTCAAACTAAAACAAACCAAGTCTGATTTCTCAGATGGTCTATAAACAATTGCAACTGTTTTTTTTCCGATAAGCCGTTGAGGCTCGGCCCCAGCGTGCCTTCTGTGAAAAGACCAATGTTTAAAACCAAGTTGAACTGCTTAAGGTGGAAGAGATGAAACAGAAAACATGTAGGAGGAAGTGGAAGTGCAGCAGAGAGTAACTTCCTGTTCTTTCATGTGGAGAGGCTGTGTTGCTGGTTAGGTCATTAGAAAGCAGAATGAGCCTCTGATGAGGTGTTAAACACCTGCCTTCCTGTCCTCGGGGGTTAACTTGTATGTGTGTGCCTGAACTCTCACGTCACACAAACACGGATGAGCACACAGAGCTGGACATGGCCATGAAGCATTATAACCATATATGAGAAGATTCCTAATGAATTGAGAAGTTGGTAATTTGGTAAACGTTGGTAATTCGTTCCAGAACTCTGGACTAGTGCTGAAACCAAACGAGTACCAAACATGTATTGTTTATTTTAATGCGGTACTGTACAGTACGAGTAGAAAAGAAAATGCATAAAGGCATTTTTAACCACATTAGGACCCATAAATGAGGCTTAAAATGCACACTTAAAATTTAGTACTGAATTTGACAAGTTCTGCAGCTGAACAGTACCGAGGTGTTACTGTACCATAACATATTATTACCGTAACATAGTGTCGGCTGCAGTACAGATGACTTTAGGATATATATTTAGTTATATTTGTAAACCTTTTAAAGGTAAAAAAAAAAAAAAAAAAGGTTTTTAAAATTGAAATTCATCTGTTAGATCTTTCAGGATTAATCTGGGGTAATGATGCAATACTCAGCGAAATCAAAGACTCTGCAATAATAAGATTGCAAACAACATGATTTGACTCATAAGGTGTGCTACAGGACAATTTGATTCTGCGTCCTCTGATCGATAAGTGACTGACTAAGCAGAATCTGGTACAAGTCCACTGCTACTACACCAATCACATCAATGACTGAACTCTAAGTCACCTTGCTAAATTATTTACACATCTGTTTTGTAACCTTGTTGTCTTTTAAGCAGATAGATCGCTCTGTATCATTACACCCCTACACTATATCAGTGGAAGTGAAATGCATGCAGACCAGTCATGAACTCTGAGACATCCATCATGAGATTTGACAGCGATTTAATCTCTTAATGCTTCCGAGAAACAGGAGAGTTGGCGAAAATAAGTAAGTGAGTTTAGGATGTAATAGGTGAGAAGTTCTCCGTGCTGCAAGACGAACTGGGGATGTCAGCGTGGCGGAAATAACAACCTATTTTCTTTGTAGAAGGAGCGGTGGACTGAAGCAGAGGACTCATCCAGAGACTGATGATGTTAATAAAGCCGAGCTACAAGCTGTAAAAACGCCGCTAACCCGCTGCTGAAAGACTCGAGTGAAACGAGCCCACGCCTCTGGCTGTCTGAGATCCGGTCTGAGCTAACTTCATTACTCTCAATAAGCACAGCTCATCTCACTGCTGCGTGACTTCACCTGAACACCTCAGGAGCACGAAAGATTAGCGACTTGTTCCTGGAGCTACAGCAGATCAAACATTACAGGCGTTTTCTCGCCTGTAATCGGGTTCGTTAGCGCTAACCTGCATTCGGGTGATCGTTACTTTTCTGCATACGTGTGTGACTCTGATTTCAGCAGCACATAACAGAAATTCTCTCAGCTCTAAGTAAATTACGCATGACGCTGTAAAAAGTGACAAATCCAAACAATTTTCGCATCATATTCTTCACTTCAGTGTGTATGGTCCAACCTTCAGTCCTAACGGAAATTAATTGCTGCAGGTAAAAAAATGTTTTGATAAATGTATATAATTAGAAATAGAGATAAAAAAGGAGAAGAAAGGAAGATATAACGATCCATGAAGTTACTGAGCAACTCAAGAACTTTGAGCATGGATTTGGACTGTAAATATTATACAGTCTACTGCAATGGAACTGTAATGAATGAACATTCAGTGATGAGATCAGAATTAGTCAGGCACCTAACAGAAAAACCAACCAACTGTATTTGAAACCATTTAATAAACAGCATGCTGTAAGTCAGAGCTAGAAATGTTGGACAGTACACGCCCAGGAGACAAAATCCAAGAAGCATGCGTGACTCGTGAAAGCCGGATTAAACTGCAGCTAACACAAATACACTTTAGAACATCATACAGCTATCAGTTACTGTTCCATTACAGTTTGGGGGAAAAAAATAAACCAGAAGTGAAACCATCATAAAAAGTGGAGACGAGTCGATTGGCTCAGTCTCAAATGTAGTATAAAGCAGTGTGTATAATGATAGCTGTGGAGAGCACAGAGAGGAAGATATGGGAGCTCAGGCAGCAAGAGAAAGAGCTTTCTATTACCTTTCACTTTCACTTTCAATGATTGAATTTATCCCCAAACACACTTGCGCGCACACACTTGCGCGCACACACACTTGCGCACACGGCTCTGCTCGTCTTTCTCCCTCTATCTCGCTGTTGTACTCTCACACCCCTTTAATCCTCTCGCCACTCACGTACAGGCGTGTGATCCTCACCGTCCGCTTCCTCCAACTGTTTTTGTTTCAGTTTGGTATAAATCAAGGACTTTCATTTTAAGGAATTTTTTTTAGGAAGTAAGGATTGCGCCTAATAAAAGTTATTCGGTCTCTAAACACAGAGTTTTAACCTGAAGAGCTCAGCAAGATCAAACTCTCACACCATGCAGTAGCAGGCTGGCCAGAACACGTGTGTGTGTGTGTGTGTGTCATGTTTATAAATAAGACCCCAAAACGGTCCAAAGTTTTAGCAGGTGGTGTGTCAGTAATAATGGACCGTGTGGAAACACAGTGCTCCGTGTGTAGTTAAATAAACTAAACAAAGCATCAAGGAAAATGATTTACCTCAATGCTTATTTGTCATACACACGTAACCACGAGGGAGAAAGAGAAGGAGAGGGAGAGAGATAAGGCACAGAGGAAAAGAAACAGAAAAACTGAATGAAAGCATTTGTTCACATATCACCATGGAAACCTTTACACAGCTAACCCAAACCTTTACAAGACACAGGAAGTGAAGATCAACACGAACACACACACACACACACACACACAGACGCACACGCGCACACACTTCAACAAGCGTATTACAATCAAGGGAGTAAAAACTAACACGATACATATTGGATATTCTGCCAAACACACACACACACACACACACACACACACACGCACACCACAACTATTTGTCTGTCTCTAACACTTTCTCTAGATGTCTATCACAACACATGCAAACTGTGCACAGTCAGGGGCCTCCAATCCCTGTTTGAATATGTGTGTATATATATGTGTGTGAGTGTGTGTGTGTGTGTGTGTGTGTGTGTGTGTGTGTGTGTGTGCGCATGGTGTTTACACTGAAAACGTGTTTTGGGTGTGTATATGCGTGTTGCTCAGCAGTATGCCGCTTGCATGAGGAGTGGATCCCCACATAGTGCTAACAGAGCTGTCTTTGTGAGAACCCCCCCCCCCCCCCCCACACACACACACACCCCTCAGCTTAAGCTCCTCAACCACATTCACAGTCACTTCACTTTTGTCTACTTCGATCACGATTCTTTTCGTCAACACTATTTACCTCTTTCAGAAGAGAAATAGAGAGAGAGATGAGAAAGAAGAAAAAAGGTGGAAAAAAGTACCACAGGAAATTGAAATGTATTAGTTCCTCCTGAAATCATTACACTGCAGGTGAGAATATGGCTATGAAAGGAGTTGAAGTGAGTGACTGTAGGAAGTGATTTTCTGTGCACACTTGGTAAAGATTAGTTCTGTTGTACCATTAGTGTGTTTCTGAGGTGAACAAGGACGTTTTCTGCCCTACACACACTCCAGGCTGCAGGTTGCTCAGTTTGCTAAATGACGTTCAGTGCGAATCATCCCAAAGCAAAACAAAAGTCGGATATTTGACTGTTTTAGTTAACTTTAATAAATTGGTTTTACTTTAATAAAGCATGTAAACAGGACATAAACATCCCTGATCCTGTGATTCAGGGGATTATTATTACAACACCACGACTGAGTCACTTTAAAATCCAACATTCTGTAAGAATGAGTCTGAGTGTCTGAGTGGTTCAATAAGCTAATGAGTGCAAGTATATATTTGTGTGTGTGTGTGTGTGTGTGTGTGGTGTGGTGTGTGTGTGTGTGTGTGTGTGTGTGTGTGTGTGTGTGTATACATATACGTACATATACAGGGGTCCCCCTGAAATCTGCTCATTTTGGACGTACCCCCGTAGCCCCTATGGTATCTTAGTGAATTCATCTAGACATTAATGTTACTTTAATACATTAATGTGTTTTTAAAAAATTCCTGAACATTCAGTAATCAACTTGCTGTTGGTTAGTTTCTAAATGAGAACCCGCGTATTTTCCTAGCGGCGAATTCCGAACTGCGTATTATCGGGGGTTGACTGTAATATATATATATATGTGTGTGTGTGTGTGTGTGTGTGTGTGTGTGTGTGTGTGTGTGTGTGTGTGTGTGTGTTTGTGTGTGTGTGTGTGTGTGTGTGTGTGTGTGTGTGTGTGTGTGTTCCTATAAAGGACAGATGACTGCTGGAAAACCAAACAGCTAAATGATAGGATACACTGCTGGGGCATAAAATGTGTCTACAAAGAGCACGGCGTAAAGAACTGAAATAAAAAAACGGTGTCTGTCAGCATCCTTCTCTCTTTGAGCAAATGTTTCCTGACTGGTGTGTGTGTGTGTGTGGGTGGGTGTGTGTGTTGAGATAGGTCAGCTTTATTTACAGTCTACTCCATCCTTCCAGTAAGTCTCAGCACAAGCACACATGCACACACACCAAATGGGAACAGATGCTGTGTGTAGCACCTCCAGCAGAGACGGCACCTCGTCAACACCCTCCCAGCTCACACTCTCTCCTTTGAGTGTGTGTGTGTGTGCTGAGACTTACTGGAAGGATGGCATGCATGTTCTCTGTGGTTTTTCACACGTTATCCCTCCTCCATCCCGGCTTTGTTCTCATTTGGTTGTTTTCTTTTTCATCCTAAATCGACCTGTTTGCTTTCCAGGCACGGCCTCACTAAGGACGCCCGTGATAAACACCATGGTAACGGCGCTCTCGGCAAAGTGGCCATGGCACCGCAGCGTGCGTGTGTGTGTGTGTGCGCACGAGTGTGTGGTTTGGTGGAAGATAAAAAAAATTATAATTAAAAAAGAAAGAAATAAAGATGTTCTTTTAGCAAGTGATGGAAAAAACTTTTTGTGTGTGTAGGACTTCAGCTGCACACTTCACACCCACACTCACACCCACAATCAGCTGGAATATATAGTTACACACAAACAATACACATTGTGTAAGACAAACAATATGTGGAAAAGTATGGATAATAAGCAGACGTGTGACATCACACACTCCTCTATTGCCCCCCCCCCCCCACCTCTCTCTCACACGCACACACAAACACACAGAGCTACTACTCAATATTCAAATCATGAAAAAAATGGCAGACAAGTGTCAAAAAAACAGATAAATAAATCTTTTCATTTCGGGGATATTAATCATTCAACGCAAAATAGTTAATAATTCATGTTAAAGCGAACGAACAAACACACAACGCACTTCTACAAATCTGCTCAATAATGCTCTTTTAATGTCTATCCCAAAAATACTAATAAAAAATTACAAATTATATATAAATAATAAGGAATATAAAATAAATGTACAATATAATATAAAATTATCTATAATTTATTTATGTTGAGTTTCCTCTGGGATTTCTGCAGCGTTAACGCAATTAATTTCGATTTCTACGTTGACTGAACCCAGTGCTCATGAAGCTGAACCAGGTGTGTAACTGTACTGAACACTGAACTGCTCAGATCTGGTAGGAGAAACAGTTAACATGGTGGAAGGAAGTTGTAAATCTTCTACAGAACAAATAATGAGAAATAATGTTCAGCCTTCTATACACTCTCTCTCTGTCAGTGTCTGCATGTGTGTGTGTTACTCGGTTTCACAGGAAGTCAGAGTAAAACCAGCAGCTCTGCCCTTCCTGTTTCGCATGCCCGCTAATGTCGCCTCTTCTACACACACTCACACACCCACAGTAACCCTAACGTCGACTCATCCACTGCACGTGCCGATGCTTAACGTTTGCGGTACTGACAGCGCTGCAGAAACCAAACTGAACTGAATATAAAGAGCGACCGGCAGGGTGAAGAACTCTGAACTCGCACAAAATTATCATTTCAACTTATAATACTCAATATGCTTCCTTTAGAAACATCTCAAAATGCCACCAGAGTACCTGACAATCAGGATAACGTACGTTTGCGTGTGCTGTTTCTGTGAACACCATTTAAATAAAGAGTCCTCTTGGTATATATTAGTGTTTCTCATGATCCTGACACCCTGCACTCGCGTAGGAGTTCGGCAATAAAAACAGACAAAGTTCCTGTCCGTCTTGCGCCTCTAAACAAACTCTCAAATAACATATTTATGCTATTCAAGGCTGTTATTTGAGCATTGATGCCGGTACGTTTGAGTGTGCGGTCGGTGTTTTCAGACGCAGCCATGACAACAATCACGACATCGGTAAGGAGGTTTAAAGAGAGACTGAGCTCATCAGCCGCTGCTTTACAGCTTGATTAAAAAAAAAATAAATGGATGGATGCTCTGTGCATGCTTCCATGCTTTGTGTCGGGCCACATCATATATCAAAATTCATATTTAAAATATGCAGACTTTAGGGTTTTAAGACCATATTCATCAACTGAAATAATGATTTTATCAGTCAGAATCTTTGATGCTTTCCATGCGATAAGTTTTTATTTAAAAACGCATATTTTTCTCTCCGGTTCTGATGTTGTCAGTCAACGATAACGGAGCTTTTTAAAAAGGTGCTTCAGATGTGGCTTTTTTTTTTGTCATTGCAGTAAAAGTGATTAAACAGCAGGCGGAAATGACGCAGCTTGAAGCACATCTCGTTTTTGCTTATGCGCAGTACAGGGACGCAAGGGTTTTTTTTATTTATTTTTTTTAGACGTTCCGGTGTGGATGAGCGACTCTCTCTCTCTCTCTCTCTCTCTCTCTCTCTCTCTATCTATCTATCTATCTATCTATCTTTTTATTTTTTTTAACAAATTCTTCATTTTATATTTTAGAAAAATGAATAGGCCAATAGAATGCAAACACAAATATTTTTCAATACTCAGTGCCCCCCACCGTACTAATACAGACCTGCAAATCTCAAATCAAATTCCATTCTTTGATTGTAACTTTACTCCTGCCATCTTTAACTCATGTATTGTCTGAAGCTGAACATGAAATATAATAAATATATGTTAGAAAAACTTTCCTGTATACACACACACACACACAAGGCCTGTATTCTGCATGTGTTTTGAATTGGTAACAATACTGAAATTAAATATCAAAAAGCCGAATGGAGGCAGCAATCTTATTAATATCACACACGTTCAGACGAGGAAAGAGGAGCGATTTATTCATTAATTAAAATCGTACAGGGACTAATTGAAAAAGTCCACAATTAACTGCACACTGATGGAGCTCCAGAGTGGTGCACATCTGTCAGTCAGACATCTGGTTGCCATGGTTACAGAGCCCAAGGTAAAAAGAATTATGGACAGTATGTGTCTGCACGTCTGAGCTTGAGTGTGTGTGTGTGTGTGTGTGTGTGTGTGTGTGTGTGTAAGGAAACGCTTATTGAAATTCAAAGGAAGTTGATCTGTCTATCCATCCTGTCCCCCTGTATGTTTGTCCATCTGTTTGAAATTTCAAATTCTTCCTTTAATCAATTCATTTATCTTTTTATGTTGAGCTGTCCATCTGGTCGGAAGACCCTTCTAGTGTCTACCAGTCAGTCTGTCAGGAATTTTAACCAGACATTCATAACAAAAAGGCCGTATCTGTCAATCATGTCGGCAACTTTGGGTCTTTTAACAAGCTTTATTACAAAAATAAGAGACAGGAAGTCAATTAATCCCTAATATAATAAGTATGTCCATTTGCTCATGTTCTAATCGGAGTCTCTGACTGTACGTCTCGACCATGAGCAACAAATTATTTGTGTATTTTAGTTT
>NC_139601.1:1355070-1365070 GCF_946808225.1 Silurus aristotelis | reverse complement strand
AGAGAGAGAGAGAGAGAGAGAGAGAGAGAGAGAGAGAGGTTAGTTAAACTAATTAAGGCAAGACCGGCTGTGAGGTCTGCTGTTAAAGGGTTAATTAGATTAGACTCAACATGCTCCCAAAGGCCTGGTAATCATCAATCAAACTTAATCCTCCTGCCTGCCCCACCCTAATACACACAAACACAAAACAACAATTTATGACAAATCAAAATGCCTGTAAATGGACAGGAAATACGGAGGAAATACAGAGAAAATACAGGGACACAAAAGATTAACACAGAAGTGTCTGTTTTTTTCCCCACAGTCGGAGACCTGGAGCACTTTCAGCTTCTTTCCGAGTCAAGTCAAAGTCATGATTATTCCTCACACCGACTCCTCACACCTCTGCTTTGAAGATTAACATCCGAGATGGGCGAGAGATCACGCCCTAGCACCGGGCAAAACACTCGTACCACTTCTCACAGCAGCACATCCAGTCACGTGTGTCGAAAGTTATTTCTCCTTTACACATCAATCTAGAGAACTTTAGAATCCTATAGACCGGAGGAGTGATGCAGAGAAAGTACACACACATGAATCAGAGGGAAAAGGAGGAAGAAGTTCAGGTACATTGATCAGAAAAACCACGGGCCACAAGGATTTTTATTGTGGTTTTTATCAACACAAACATCCCATTTCTGCTTTTTCTGGAAAATTTGCAGAGTTTTGAGTTCTCCCTCGTGAGTCTGTCTTAGTGGTTATGTAGCATGTCGTTATGAGCGTCGACAAACAAACTCCTGGCTCACACAGGAGAGAAAGAAGAAGGACGTACTCGATCGAGTAATTCTCCAATCTCCAGAACTATAATGTGAGCTGGAGGGTTTCGAGGGTCAAGTAACACTTTTTTCATCGGGTCGGCTGTCAGGCTGATCCTGCGCAGAGCTTCCTGGACTCACTGCACCCAGTACGCACATGTGAGTGAGAGAGTGTGTGTGTGTGTGTGTGTGTGTGTGTGTGTTCACTGTAAAAAGCCCTTCAGCCCCTGAGAAGGAAATGCAGGAGGACATGAACCTCCCATCTCTTTATAAGAGTGATATGCTGGTAGCTTAGTGACACCATGACCTCTGAACAGTGTGATCTTAAAACAATAAGTGAAAATTAGTCAAAAGATAGAAGAGGCCATAAAGAATATTCAAATAATCCAGTGTGATGACTGTCTAGCACACACACACATACACACACACACACACACACACACACACACACACACACACACACACACACACGTATAATAAGCATATAATAAACGTATTTGGATGCTGACTCTGTGTCTCAGTTAGCTTTAAATAGAGGATGTGTTTAATGATTTAGGAAGGTGTGTGTGTGTGTGTGTGTGTGTGTGTGTGTGTGTGTGTGTGTGTGTGTGTGTGTGTCACATTCCAGATACAGAATACAGAAAGCTTTAATACAGAGAGAGAGAGAGAGAGAGAGAGAGAGAGAGAGAGAGAGAGAGAAGAGAGAGAGAGAGAGAGAGAGAGAGAGAGAGAGAGAGAGAGACATACTTGACTTTTAGGTTTCTTTATTGCTAAAAGTAAAAAATAATGCTTAAGCATTAAAGTACAGAAAAATAATTTATGGGGGGCGGGGCAAAAGGGAGACACAGAAAAAGAGAGAAACACAGAAAGAGACAGCGTTTGGTGATGCTGTTAGAAACAGTCACAACACAGACACAAACAGTAACTTTCTCAAAGAGAGAGAGAGAGAGTGAGTGAGTGAGTGAGTGTGTGTTAACAACAACTCCGTCTCACATCTGTGCCGCACTCAAATCAACAAAAACAACAACATGGTCAAAGCAATCTCACTTTAGGACCACAAATACACACACACACATCTTCTGATCAAAACCAATCGCCACCTTTCCACCTCCACAAGTCGTCTAAAAACAAATGATTAAAGAGAGAGATGGGAAAAGTGAGAGACAGCAAAACAGAGAGTGATTAATAGTAAACGTATTTTTAAAGGAAAGTTGCGAATTTGTGAGGTTTTTTTATATTATAAACGTGAGTGTGTATGAGATGCAAAAATGTATTAGTAGTGTGTTGATCATCCCTGTTTCACCCGGAGTGTTTTGGAGAGTCTTTTAATTTGTGTAATTCGTGCTGTAATGTTATGATTTTGATCTGACTCATAAGTATTGGCACACACCTCAGTGTCAGACAGGAAAATAGATGATGCTGATGATGGACACGTCCCTAACGCATCAAACTGAGTCATTTCCCATCGCCATCTATTTGCACAACACACACTTGTCATTAGCATGTAATGTTAGTTTTTACATAACACTACGTAACAGCACATAAACACAACCTTTAGCTTAATAACATCCTTACAAGGTTGAGTGAGTGTGTGTGAGAGTGTGTGTTTGTGTGTTGTGACCTTGTAAAAATGTAATCTGTAACATGCGGTGTTACACTCCTGGAAAAACCTGTTCGGCAGCAGGTTCAGACCTGTCTTACTACACCAAGTAAGTGGAAAGTTTCACATTCCGCAAATGTTCCCTCTACATAATCTGATCTCCATCCAATATTCTGCTAGCACATACAAAAAAAAAAAAGAAAAAAAAAGAATAAATACAAATTCTGTGTATATTAAATATGCAGATATTAAAATAAAAGAACTCGGCAGTAGAAAGATTAGAGAAGAGCACGGTGCGTTCCAATTCGGAATTCCGATCAGACAGTTCAAAATTGTTTTAATACTTTATTGTTTCCGTAGCAACAGAGACTTGTACGGTGGCTCTCCACTAATGCTACATGAAGAAAAATGTATGGAAATATCAGCGGTTAAGTCTGTATGTAAATACATGATATTGTGGTTTCTCCCTCTCTTATTTTTTTTAATGATTGTTGGTTTGTTTATTCTGCTCGCTGAAGTGTCTGTGTTTATGGACAGTGTGTGCGTTTTTGTAATTCTGTTTACTGTAAAAGAGCTGCACAGAAGTTTATTTTTCTACCTGTAATGTGAAATCTGCATGTCAGCATGGCTGCATGACCACGGTTATGTTCATGTGGCAAAACCGGGATGGTAGAACTGGTTTTAGATTGACATTGGGATAACGTTCTGTTGTGTTGCTGTGTCATGTCAAATATCAACCTAGACATCACAGCACTTATAGCAGGATAAAACCTGTTTGTGCAGAAGATATCACAGTGTAAAGTGTGTGCGCAATCATGTAAGAGTGTGTAATTTAAGATGTCTGACATGTGTATGTTTAAGATGTGTGAGGTTAATTAAGTGATAAACCTCAGTGTCTGACAGAAATGAAGAAAGAAGCAGAGCGAGAGAGAGAGAGAGGACTCATACACACACACACACACACACACACACACACACACACACACACACTTCAGATGAATATACGACTGATGAGAAATCAATTTCTGGAAAAGACTGATCAGTGGTAATAATTCCCAGCAATACTCATCACTTCAGATGCTGACGTAAGCAGGGTTCAGACTGGATAAAAGTGTGTGTGGCCTTTAGAGGAAACATCAGCTGCTCTACTAATGTCTCCAGGAAATATGTTTCTCGCCCCATTTCTTCACGCAGTTGCAAAACCCCCACCCAAGGAAATTATGAGTAAGCTGTTACCATAGAAACGATACCATTAATAAGTCTGTGATGTGCAACTGCACTACTGACAGAGCTGCTATTAAAGAAACTCCTGACCAATCAGAATCCAGAGCTCAACACTGCTATAATATAGTATTATTTAAAATGCTATTAACTAATAACTAACTATTGTAAGTTCCGTACCTACACACTGTCAAACAGGCGCAGAAACAACCTGACTGGTCACTACTAATGAACAGCAATGGATTTCATGTAGCAATCAGAGAGCAGTTCTGGACGTCCAGGCAGATCACTATTAGTTGTGTGATCAAAAAGCAGACAGTGGAGAGAAAAGTGGAGTCAGTGAGAAATGTCAAGGCTTGTATGTGAAGTGAACTGACTCCAAGGCTGCAGTCAGGGCATTTTCCTCGAGAAAAGGGGAGAAAAAAAATAGAAAGAAGTTAGAAAAAATGCAGGAAGAAAGAAAATAAACACAGACGGCGGTGGATTTCGCTCCGGCCTTGTCGGATTAAACCCTGATCAAAGTACGCAAATCTGAGGAGATCTCCGCTAATGAGCTGCTTAATCAACCTTTTAGTGAGAGAGAGAGAGAGAGAGAGAGAGGGGAAGGAGGAAAGAGAGAGGCAGAGAGAGAGAGACCGAGATTGGATCAATCATTTATAGTGATTCAGCATGAACAACCGAGTTTCAAACCCATGATCAACTTTTCGAGAAGAATTTCATGGTCGACAGGTCAATGCGCACAAACACACAGCGTCTAAAAGAAAGCGAAAGAAAATCGTCCAAAAGCAGTATCTTGTACGCTCTCTCTCCCTGCACACACACACACACACACACACACACACACACACACACACACACACACACACACACACACACACACACACACACACACACACACACACACATTCTCGTCCCATCCTCAGGCTCGCTCTGATTTCAGGCTTTAAGGAGAAAACGTTCAGGGGAATATGAGATTGTGTGCCAGGTTTCCACTGTTTCAGCCCTTTCGAGGCTCCTCACAGGCAACAAGTGACCAATTTACTACATGACTGTAGCAAGAGGAACATAATCTACAGCACCGCTCCATAATACACACCTCTGTGATAAAACTGGCAAACTTTTAGTCAAGTAGATAGTGTAAATGTTTTTATATGCATGCCAAACGGCTATAAATATTTCTGACAGGTTTATAAACTCAAGCTGAAAAAGAACAAAATTGCAAATAAAAAGTGGAAAAAGCACCTTGTAAGAATAGTGTGTGCTAAATCTTCCAGTAATGCATCTTAGCCACTGCAGCAACTTGGCTACTGTAGACACAAATTCTTCTTCCTTTCATAGGGTGCCGTTACTTTTGTCTTAACTGAACTTCATGTAGTATGTCGCTGATTGTGTTCACTTTTAATCCGTTACAATGGAACAACTGCTGCCCGTGTAAATAAAATCGTAGCAGCTTATTGTCGATAAGAATTGAATCTGACTGCTCGTGTTCACACAAATTCTGACAACATATTAATTTGTTTAGCATTGGACACGTGTCAAACCAGAACAAACCATTTTGTTAACACAAACAAACAAGAAACAACAGTCAGTTGTCGCACAATCTCCCAGTGGTAACAAGCAATTTGAAAATAAATGACTACACATGGCACGCAATTAGCGGTACGCGTAGCTTTAGCACACGTAATGAGCTAGCCGAACTGGCCCAGTGTGGCACTATGTCCTCCTCAGACGCTGAGTCAAACGCTGCAGCTGATGAGCGCTTATGAGCTCTGTTATTACACAACACCTTCATTACGTGCCCCCAAGACCAGGATGGAGAATCTGGCCCGCAGTGTTAAAGCACGCCGCTAACTCGCGTGAAACCTGAGTCGGACGTGTTTGGGGAATAAACAGTGATCTGTGAGGGGTGGGGGTGGGACGCTTCTGCTTACTGAACGTGTAAAGTGTTTTAACAACAAAAGAAGAAAATGAAGTTTCCAGTCGTCTGTTTTAGGAGCAAGAAAAGTGAAATGTGATTGGTTAGGTGATGAAATTTCGGTAAGATTGGAGCAACAGTGGCTGTTTCGATTTAAACTAGTTTTTGACATCAGAATTAGGGGTGGGGTTTAGCCCTAAACTCGAAACATGTTACTGAAGGTTTAAAACTAATTAATAAACTATGAAGTAAAATGTGTGTCCGGGAAACACAGCGAAACAGCATGACCTCGTCGCATTTCACCGTCCTCCTGACCCGGGATGACGGCCAAATGCCTGCTGAAACACACTCGCTGCAGAACCTCACACACATACGATCCTGTGGTTTTGTACACACGGTGTGACAAGGAACAAAGTGCATAAAGAGCGTGACGTCCTGCAGGAACCAGAACATGCTGTCGACATCCAGCTCGGAGAGAATCACCGCTGTGTCGCAACGTGGGGGGAAAAACACGATGAGAGGAGGAACCCGAGCAGATTTTCCACATCATGAACATCACTCTGTTGCTTACGATCGTGTCACTACGTGTTACTGCACACACAAGCCTCAGCGGTGTAGAGAGAAAAGTGTTCCTCTCAATCCTGAGCAACAAAAATCACAACAGTAACACACGAGACGCAACAGATGGAGTCGGAGTCTGGACGTTTGGAAAGCTCCATGAGACAGGTGTTGAGGTGTCCTGTACTGACGCGGAAAGCGTCTCTGTGAAACGTGTCAACTGTTAAAATACTGTTGTGTGTGATGTGCTTAATGAACTCTGCTGTAGTTTTACTGGTTTAGTGATATTGTTGGTGCTAGTGCACCTGTCTTTTAATAAAAAAATTTTTTAAAAAGACGTCAAGGACGCTACAAAAAGGGCTTCTTTTCAAACTCGCACAAGCTGCACTGCAGCGACATAAAGTCAAGGCATCCTGAACTCCACCTGTATCAGCCTCTGTAGTTCGAGATGAACGAGCGGCATCTTGAGACATGTAGCTTTCATTTTTCACATGTTCTTGAAAACCAAGTGTACAAGAAGTTTGATGATTATGAATTTTCGGACACCACCTGGGACCACTTGTTCAGCTTCATAAGTGACCACACAGACACACAGAGAGACGGAGAGACTTGTAGAGAGACACAAAGACTTGTAGAGAGACACAGAGACTTGTAAAAAGACAAGTAAAGAGACTTAGAAAGATGAAGGGACAGAAAGACACCGTAGAGAGGCACAATAGAGACACAGTATAGAAAAAGAGTGAGACAGAGAGACACAAATAGAAATAGAGATCACAGAGAGACAGTGTGTGAGAGAGAGAGAGAGAGAGAGAGAGAGAGAGAGAGAGAGAGAGAGAGAGAGATAGAGAGAGAGAGAGAGTGTTGTTGACTCACCGAGCAACAGCAGTTTGACCTCCTTGGCCGCTTTCTCGCCATCCTCCCGCAGGGTTCGGTCTATGTCCCGGGAGTGTTCCCGGGCCGCCTTGTCCTCATGACTCACCGTGCAGCCCATCAGAGACACTTTACACCGCCTTCACCAACACACACACACACACACACACACACACACCTCCGGTCCGGTCCGGTCCTGCTGCAGTGGGCCTGCGCTCCGACAAACACACACTCTCACACACACACTCACACACGCGCGCTCACTTCCCTCTACAAAGTTCACGGACAGGACGGGAGCTCGCGCGGAGACTGATTTCACACACAGCGCGCTTTTCTAACTGTCGTGTTTGTTAAAGGATCCCAAACTAAACACCAGAACCGCGATGAGAGGTCGCACATGACGCGGGGGACAAACACAACGGCATTACCGAGAGACAGAGAGAAATTAAAGAGGGAGAAAAAAACGGAGGAAAGACGGAGTTCTGACGGATTTGTTCCTTAGAAGTTTCTCCAGTGAAAAGCTGAGTTGTGTATCTCCGTGTGTTTCCTGCTACCGCTCGAGAGAAAAAGCCCGTTACAAATCGCCGTTAGCTCCGTCAGTTAGCCTCCGTCGCGCGCCGCTCTGATTTGTTTCAAAGCGATCGATAAAACCGCCGCCACACCCGAGCGCGAGCCCCACTGCCTCCTCACTGCCACGGCCACTGTCACGCCCACAAACCCCGCCCACTCACCACACCCCCTGCCTTTAAATCACACGCGCGCACTCAAACTCCGCCTTACCCGTGCCGCATGGCATCACGGGAAGTGTAGTGTTCTTTACGGCCGCCATTTTTAACAGTCCCTGCTGCAATTCCACGCGATCGAGTTTTTGGTATTTGAAATTAAATGTACTTTGAATAATAAAACATTAATTCGCTTTTAAGTGTTTTTATACTATATGTTATTAACATTCTAAATAATTCCATTCATATATTCATATTATGAATAATAATAATAAGAATAAGAATAATAATAAGAATAAGAATAAGAGGAATAAGACGAGGAAGAAGAAGAAGAAGAAGAAGAAAAGCATATTATTGAAATTGTTTTATTAGGGTTGTTTTTTCTGTAATACTATAGATTCAATTTGATTACAATTACCCATAATTTAAAATATTTTTTTATGGAATAGAAGTTATCGTGAATAACATTAAATGTATTATAATAATAATAATAATAATTATTGTAATAATTAAAAACATAAATTTTTTTCAAAACTCCGGATTGGATAGAAATAAAACGATTTAATCCTGATTTATTAGTTTATTAGATTGTTCATTACACTGACCAAAAGCAAGGATTTGTAAAAAAGCCCGTGTCTCTGCCGCCCCCTTGTGGCCACACAGTACAAACAACCCAATCAATCAGTGACGTCATTCGAGATCTCTGATGAAATTAAGTGAATAAAAAAACCGATGTAAACTACACTTACATTTCTGCCATTTGGCCTACAATCAAAAATAAAAAACCTGACCAGTTTAGTATGAATGGTCTTGCTCAAGTTGCTAGCATTGGTAGTTTGGTGGTACTGGGATTTGAACACGTGACTCGTTCACATGCAGATCTGTGTTTTCGTGTCATTTAGTGATTGATTCATTTTATTTGCCATGACAATTAAAAAATAGTACGAATAAAATAAGAGTGCTAGAGGAGAACATCACTTTCATCCATGTTTATTCATTTTACGTTGTTTACAGTACAATAACCGCCAGCCATGTGCTCAATATATGTGGAATAAAGAAAAATAAAAGATATTTAACTGCCATACTTTATTCATTCTTTTTAAAAAAAATGCACTTTTAAAAATTATAGTTTGTTTTAATGATCAGACTAAACCTCTGCCTATTTACAGTGTACAAACTAGATGCGTACAAGGGATATAAAGGCTTTATACCTATTCTCATCATTTATAAATGCCATCATGTCTCACACACACACACACACACACACACACATACACACACACACACACACACACACACACACACACACACACACACACACACACACACACACACACACACACACACAGTTCATTAATTAAAGAATACAGAGATTAAGTAGACACACTTCCCACACATAAATACACAGATAGAATACTGTACTAGAAAAAAACAATGTTGTCACTCCATTTTTTTTAAACAGACGAATTAAACCTTTTTATAAAGTCAAACACACCACCTAATAACTCTCTCAAACACTGAGCCTGTACTGAGGGTTATATGAGATACTGTCGCACATCACAATCATGATATGAAAATATACAGGCACGTAAATATTACAGTCATTAAAAAATATTATTTATAAACAGGATGATTTTGCCTCCAGACCTGCAGTGTTCCAATCGATCGAGGACCCAAGATCTGATCTAGAATCAGTATTCTTCAGTACTTTATTTCATATTTAATCCCCCTGTGCTTTATAAATACAACTCATCACGCTGGGATTAGAAACTGTGCTATAGAAACTACACACATAACACACACACACACACACACACACACACACACACACACACACACACACAGGGTGCGTACAATTCTGGGATTCTTATTAATAATATTATCACACGGAAAAATAAAGTAGAAAAGTAGCTCGGATATGGACACATTCATCAGACCAGGAACTATTTCTGTCGGATTGCAGGACAATCTCAGTTTTTGATTTGGTTTCTTATTAATTTCAAGCATTTATTATTGATAGACTAAATTTATAGCATTAAATTAGAAAAACTGTTTAATCATCTTAATAATTTTGCATTTATAAATTGTCAAGGAGATTATTACATCATTTTTTTCCATATGCGAAAAATATATGAATATGCATATTTTCACGTCCCCCACACACACACACACACACACACACACACACACACACACACACACACACCAGCAGCTTGGATATAGAAACCACTGACACGAGACACAAAAAGGCGTTTAAAACTTCCATCTAATCTACTCCGATCTACTGATCTGTCTAACGCGACTACAACTAGTGAAAAAG
>NC_139601.1:1350070-1352570 GCF_946808225.1 Silurus aristotelis | reverse complement strand
CCCTGTCGTCCAATCAATGATGATGAAGCTCAGGCTCATAATCATAAACAGGACACCCAGACCTGCAAAACAGGTAGCCTAAGGGCGAGAAAGATTGACAGAGAGAGAGAGAGAGAGAGAGAGAGAGAGAGAGAGAGAGAGAGAGAGAGAGAGAGAGAGAGAGAAAGGTGAGACTACATTTACAGACTATGGAGCACTGATCAGTTGTAGAAACCATTTAGCACAAGGCCTACAGTGTGTGTGTGTGTGTGTGTGTGTGTGTGTGTGTGTGTGTGTGTGTGTGTGTGTGTGTGTGTGTGTGTGTGTGTGTGTGTGTGTGTGTGCACATCTGAATTCTCACCAGGATTTTTGGTGGTGAGCGTGCAGGCTCCTCCTCTTTGGGAACGATGCGGATGTAGAACACGGCTGGAAAGATGAAGATGAGACACGGAGCAGATGTAGCACCTGTATGGAGCAAACATACACAAACACACACTCACACACATGTACACATTTTTACTACACAACATGAAGCTTTTAAACTTCAAATGTATGTTGAATGTAAGTGTCCTGACCGACCTATGACCCCGAAGATGCCGAGGATGTTCGGAGCGAAGATGACGAGCAGGTTGATGACAGTGAGGAGGAGGATGGCGATGGCGATGTGTCTCGGCCACCAGAACGTCTTGTTGGGGAAGAAGAGCTGCTGGATTGCTCGCCTTACCTGCGTAACACACACACCACGTCACACCCTGCTCTACAAAGCTGACGTAACCCCATACACACACCTTGAAAGTGTCCAGTGATTATTACATGTGTGTGTGTGTGTCTGTGTGTGTGTGTATGGGTGAACACTGACTCACGGGGAACAGTACGATGGGTACGGTGAGTGTGACAGCGGTCAGCACAGCCACACGAACACACAGGATCAGGGTGTCGTATGGGTCGATCTTGCTATAGGTGTGCAACAGCTCAGGCTCTACCTTATCTGCTCCCACACACACACACACACACACACACACACACACACACACACACACACACACACACACACACACACACACAGGTTTAGGAATAGGAATAAATGATGTCATGTCCTCCTATGACCACTAGATGGCATTAACAGCACTGTTTTCCAATTCATATTCAAATGGAAAATCCACCTGAACTACTTCAAGCAAATAAAAAAAAAAAATTACAAAGCAAACTTTTGACAGCAAAGTTGCCGCCTATATTTAATGACTTTTGTAATAAAAATAATAAAAAATATGTAAAAAATTTTTTGTTTTTTATTTGGTATTAACTCTTTCTTGTAATGTTTCAGAAACAACCCAAAGAAAAAAAATTCTGCATTTTGCACCAATCCTTCAACTCTCACCATGTGAGATTACGCATTCTCCACTTAAAAAAAAAGAAGAGTAAAGGAGAGATGATGTGGGTGTGGCTAGTGCATGTGTTCCTCACCGTAGAAGGTCAGATATCCAAACAGAGCAGCCAGAAAATACATGATGTACATGACAGCAATGGAGATGTTGGACACATGCTGCATCTTTTTCTTAGTGGGGCTGAAATAAAAAAAATTTAATAATATTGAATAATAATAAAAAATTTTGTTTCAATATTAAGATTTGTTTCAGTGTTTTCCTTTTTAAATTTTTTGTTATTACTTTTAAAAACCAGAAAAAGAGAAAGGCCGGGATACGAAAGTCCATTTATAGCTGCTATAACGTAAGTAATAACAGGATGTAACTTATTTCACAGATGTTCCACAGCTGTAAATGTAACCATAAATGGATAAAAAGTGTAATTTGCTGTTCTTTAATGTGTGTATTTAATCTTTTTAACTACCACATTATCTTTCTCTAATATATTTCTATCATTTTATATTTATTGTTTCTTTTATTTAATTTTCCTAACAGCCAATCAGGTTGCATTCTGCGTAATACAGAAGAGTTACAGCTTTAAAATGTGACTATTTGCCTTTAACAGCACGTCATGATGTGTTTTTGTTGCTTTAATACGTCACGACTTTAAATAATAATAACGCATTTCAGGGGTTTATCAGTTTATAACTTACCTACTGACTCAAAGAATAGTTTATGAGTGAAATCATTATGGTTATCATCTTTTATTTATTTTATATATTGCATTTTGTGTGTGTGTTTGTTTTCTGTTCTTTTTTTCTTCAGCTCTGGTCCTGGTGTCTGTGTGCTCTAATGCGAGGGTCGCGACCGCCACTAGAGGTCGCTAAAGATTTTCGAGAGGTCGCCAAGTGCACTCTTGATTTTTATTTTTTAGTTAATTAATCAATTTGATTTATAACAACACGATAAATAATTAAAGAGCAAAATAATTGTGTTTTGATGATGTGTGTTTTTAGTTTTTAGAGAACAACACAAATAATACAATAAAACATTTATTCTCTGATTAAATAATATATTTTAATTTGCTGCTGTTGTTTGTTGATTAAAAAGCAGAGGCTGAAAAGAAAGTCTGTGAACCCTTGCATGTTGTTACATGT
>NC_139601.1:1250070-1347570 GCF_946808225.1 Silurus aristotelis | reverse complement strand
ACACACACACACACACACACACACACACACACACACACACACACACACACACACACACACACACACACACACACACACACACACGCGTTTGAGAAACATATCATCACTCTGATGCGTATAAGACACATTAAAGTCCGACTTACCCAACTGCTTCATCAGAGCTAGAGGTAGAATGATGCAGATGGACACGATCACCACCAGGTAATTACCGTTCAGATACCATTCCCTGGAGGTAAATAAAGTGTTACAAGTGTGAGAAAGAAAAGGGAACAAAAGCATGTTTACAAATACCACTGAGTATTAGACAGGAACATTTTAAAGAACTCTGAAGCAGACTGTCAGATACAGTAAATAAGACTCTGTGTGTCAGATACAGTGAAGAAGACTCCGCGTGTCAGATACAGTGAAGAAGACTCTGCGTGTCAGATACAGTGAAGAAGACTCTGCGTGTCAGATACAGTGAAGAAGACTCTGTGTGTCAGATACAGTGAAGAAGACTCTGTGTGTCAGATACAGTGTGGAAGACTCTGTGTGTCAGATACAGTGAAGAAGACTCCGCGTGTCAGATACAGTGAAGAAGACTCCGCGTGTCAGATACAGTGAAGAAGACTCTGCGTGTCAGATACAGTGAAGAAGACTCTGTGTGTCAGATACAGTGAGGAAGACTCTGTGTGTCAGATACAGTGAGGAAGACTCCGCGTGTCAGATACAGTGAAGAAGACTCTGCGTGTCAGATACAGTGTGGAAGACTCTGTGTGTCAGATACAGTGAAGAAAACTCTGCGTGTCAGATACAGTGAGGGAGACTCTGCGTGTCAGATACAGTGAAGAAGACTCCGCGTGTCAGATACAGTGAAGAAGACTCTGTGTGTCAGATACAGTGAAGAAGACTCTGTGTCAGATACAGTGAAGAAGACTCCGCGTGTCAGATACAGTGAAGAAGACTCTGCGTGTCAGATACAGTGAAGAAGACTCTGCGTGTCAGATACAGTGAAGAAGACTCTGTGTGTCAGATACAGTGAAGAAGACTCTGTGTGTCAGATACAGTGTGGAAGACTCTGTGTGTCAGATACAGTGAAGAAGACTCCGCGTGTCAGATACAGTGAAGAAGACTCTGCGTGTCAGATACAGTGAAGAAGACTCTGCGTGTCAGATACAGTGAAGAAGACTCTGTGTGTCAGATACAGTGAGGAAGACTCTGTGTGTCAGATACAGTGAGGAAGACTCCGCGTGTCAGATACAGTGAAGAAGACTCTGCGTGTCAGATACAGTGTGGAAGACTCTGTGTGTCAGATACAGTGAAGAAAACTCTGCGTGTCAGATACAGTGAGGAAGACTCTGCGTGTCAGATACAGTGAAGAAGACTCTGCGTGTCAGATACAGTGAAGAAGACTCTGTGTGTCAGATACAGTGAAGAAGACTCTGTGTCAGATACAGTGAAGAAGACTCCGCGTGTCAGATACAGTGAAGAAGACTCTGCGTGTCAGATACAGTGAAGAAGACTCTGTGTGTCAGATACAGTGAGGAAGACTCTGCGTGTCAGATACAGTGAGGAAGACTCTGTGTGTCAGTCTCAGTCTACTTGAACCCTTCATCTTGATCATGGATGAAGCTTTCGATGGGAAAGTGAAGTGTTTTCCACTCAGACCTTAGTGGTCCAACCCGAATCCCACCGTCCTCTATTTAGAACAGAACCCCGCCCCCCCACACTGTCTTTATTTCCCCCTTCTCTAAAGCCCTTAAGCTGATTATCTCCCCCCCTAAAAGGAACACAGGCCAAAAGGAACACAGAACCTGCCACATCACAACCTGGAACAGGAAGCAAGTGTCAGGCTGAGACACTCTGAAAGCAACAACACACAGAGAGACTTCATCATCCTGAGGACGGGTTTGTGTGTGTGTGTGTGTGTGTGTGTGTGTGTGTGTGTGTGTGTGTGTGTGTGTGTGTGTGTGTGTGTGCGTGTGTGTGTGTGTGTAGTGAGGACAATGAGGCAGACTTTGGTGGGAAAGAACAGAAAATGATGCTTATAATTAAGTGGATAAAACCAAGCAGCAGGGTGTGTGTGTGTGTGTGTGTGTGTGTGTGTGTTTAAGAAAAAAAAAACTGCTATGTTCTGTGACTCTTCCAGTCTCAAGTGTGCAGGAGGATGAGTCAGAGTTGAGACACACACACACACACACACACACACACACACACACACACACACACACACACACACACACACACCTTTCTGTATATTCAGACTACAAAAGAAAGTATTTGGTCTCTTCATTTGGGTTGAACCTTTTCCAAAATCTCAGCTTCGTTGTCCCGATGTTTAATTCAGATAAATGCATCACAAATGCTTTTGTAAAAACATTGAAACTCCTTTCGACAAAGGATTTAAAAGTAAGCTATCACCATGGAAACTGTCTGCATCCTTCATAACCCTGTGGTGAGTCTCCTCGCAGCTCCAGGAGTGAATATGCAAACGGGCTGCAGACACTCACAGGTCATTTCCATGATGGTTTGTCTGAAATGCCCTTCTGAGTGTTTCAGTGCATCTGCCATCTGCATGGCACTCTCACTCACTCACACACACACACACACACACACATACACACACACACACACACACACACACACACCAAGCTGTGCATATCCACCATCTGACCTTCAACAAATAAACACACACACACACACACACACACACACACACACACACACACACACACACACACAATCGCATCACTTACATACACGCTCTGTATTTGTGAGACACTCACAAGGCCTCAGGGATTCTGGGAGAAAGCACACGTGTGCGCACACACACACACACACACACACACACACACACACACACACACACATGGTGGATCTGTAGGTAAAGTTACACAGAGGGAATGATTCGTGCAGGTTTGACTAATTAAGCTGACTGTTTAGGGGAAAGAAGTACATCATGCACCGCCTTGTGCACATGGCAGGCGGTCGAACCCTGTGGATGGTCTTATTGGGGCCTTATTGTCTTAACCACTGAGTTAAAACCACCCACATACATGAACTGTGATTGATTATTACAATTATCCCAAATAATTTGAAAATGGACACTTTTGTGAAACGCGTTCACGATTTAATAGTACAATTGTCCCAACAAACATGATTTTACATCGCTGTAAAATAAAGTGATGTTTCATATTGCATTACAGTACCAGACATGGTCATGCATTGTTACAAATTTTGCACAGAAACTCCACAAAATTTAGTGAAAAACCTAGTGAAAATGGTCAGAAATGGTCATTTCTTTACAGTGACATAAATTACTACAAAACATAAAGAAGAAACAAATCGGCTAGACGACTACGAGACTACGATACACACAGACCGACAAGGAGAGCTATAAAACATCTGACGTAAATACCTGTCCCGATTAAACAACGTGTCCCAGGTGGTTGTGGTCATGTTGTGGACATGGTGATGTTATATTTATTGGGATATTTTTAAATGTAAAACTATCCATCTCCACAGTCCAGCATGTGTGTGTGTGTGTGTGTGTGTGTGTGTGTGTGTGTGTGTGTGTGTGTGTGTGTGTGTGTAAATTGTACTTTATAAGAAAAAGAACAAAAAAACTATATATATATATACTTACTCAGATTGTGTGTCCACCTTGAGAAAGGCCTGAATCACCAGAGGGAATTCATACTTCACTATATACAAATAGCTGGACATGGCTGTGAGAGAGAAAAGACAGAGAAGACAGTCATGAGAGACAACTCAAACAATGTCTCACACACACATACCCACCCATACCACAGAGGATTGTGATTATTATCCTTGAAGTAAATGTCACAAAACTCAAGGAAATTACATTTCTATATTTATACTGTATAAACGTGTGTGAATTCCTTCCCGACAGCACACAGGCTTTTTATCTCATTGTGGACTTCAAAAATCCGACTGATGGAATTTCTAAAAAAAAAGACAATTGTAGGAAAGTGACTATAAACAGAGACTTGAGCAACACTTGAGACGTTGATGACAATGTTGCAGGGAGACGTTTAGAGGAACTGGTGCTGGAGCACTTGTTTAACAACAAATATACAAAGTGTGCAAATCGCACATGTGTGTGCGAACAATGTGAGGATTATGGGAATAAAATCATAAACCTAACACAGCTTTGGTAAAATAAAAAAAATAAAACATTTATTTATATACTATTATTAGTGCATGCGCTCGGCTTTCATTATTTAGAAATTGTCCAATAATTTGTGACCATTGTTTTATATGTATTGATTTTTCCTCACTAAACTGTTTCTCCAGCACGTTCTCTCAGCACCACCTCAGCACTTAAACAAATGGAGGATTTGTGGCAGTTTTCCAACACAATAATGACCCCAAACACATCCAGCAGCTCCGTGATGTCATTATGAAGGACTGAAAGAGGATCCCAGCAACAAACTGTGCAGCTCTGGTGAGTTCCATACCCAGAAGGATTAAAGCATTGCTACATATCAACGGTGCTACACTGAATATTCACACTTTGGACACCGTTTTGACATGTTCACTTAGGGTGTACTTACTTTTGTTGCCATTATTTATATACAGTAATGGCTGTATGTTGTATTTTTAGAGGAAAGTGAATCTGTACTGCTACACAAGCGGCACATCTCAAATATATCCAAGTTTCATTCCTATAGTTTTGTTTCTTTAGAAGATTATACTAAAATGGTTGCTGAAATGTGAGGGGTGTACTTACTTTTGTGTATATTACAAGTGAAACGTGTCTGAGTGTGCGTGCGCGTGTGTGTGTGCCTGTTTGTTCGTGTCTATTTCTAACATAATGTACACGATCGTTGTGATTGTATGACATTGTGGTTTCACCTCCGATATTCTGCAGTGTGATCGCAATCCCGGCTGCCATTTTGCCTGGTGTACCGAACGCTCGGTAACCTAGCTGCTCGTATGCACGGATACCTGCAGAAAACACACACACACACACACACACACACACACACACACACACACACACACACACACACACACACACACACACACACACACTAAATAAGGACAAAACAAGTGCACTAAGACCATTCATGAATGCACATGAATCCACAAAAACAATCGACACACACTCATAAAAAAACAACCCTTATATAAAAGACATTTCTTCACTGTTTTTATTTTTGCGTAAACCCTCCTGCTGTAACCCAGACGCTGATGTCAGAGAGAGGTGAGACAGCCACACTCGGTGATGCATGGGCGCTATTTTTAGCTCTCGCTCCAGAATTCATGCGCTTGCTGGCTAAAATCCATCCCTGGGATTCTTTGGTGTGAGTGTGTGAGAGAAAGAGATGTACTATCTTAATGCAGTCCTGATCCTCAGTCCTCCAGATGCAGCTCATTTAACATTAACCACATTCACACAGCTCGTTATCATGATGGAGATGATGCGCTCGGAAAATGTTAACACTCTCATAACAAATCTTTTCTTTCCTTTCTTTCTTTCGGCTTCTCCGCCACAGCGGATCCTTCCTAACGCAACCCTCCCCATTTATCCGGGCTTGGGACCGGCACTGAGAGTGGCTGGAGTTAGTTCCCTGTGAGAGCGCTGCATCTTAACCACTAGACCACCAGGGGACACTCTCATAACAAATCAATCGTTTTATATTCAAACCCGACCCATTTAGATACCGCTAAGTTTAGGAACTGTTCTGAAATCAGACATGGGACTCACCGACGATGCCCGAGGCCTTGAGCAGCAGGTGGATGGAGTAGGCCGAAAGAGATGCCACGGCCGTCAGGAGGAACCTGAGACACGCACAATGTTTACCACCAATGTTTGGTTAATATAAAACACAGCTTTGTGCAAATCTGCAGCATTTACAGAAAAATCAGTTACGAACAATAACAATGATTAAAAACAATATAAACATAATACATATAGTCAGAAATCGTTAAAAGATTTAGACAACATCTCCCCATCATCATATGATCATATCATCAATCTCCAGACACCAGCCAGTCACTGCCGTCCGTGAGCGTGTGTATATGTAAGAGGTACACATGTATTACAGTAGTTTAAAAACAGATGCAGGCTGGTTTCAGGTTTTATGAATGATGAAGCAGGTTATCCTTTATCTTTTCACCAATGTTTTTTATTTGAGCATTTTCAGCACTAGCATGTGCATCATTAACATAGCTGAATATAATCAATAATCAGATTAAATCACGCATTCCTTTTGCCACTCAACAAAGGAGGAAGTCGTCTTTTTAAAAAGAGCTCATTAGGACGTAACAAATATGTTGTCGTTGTTTGGGCCGATTTTACACCCTGATTACCGTTTCATCAGGAGGACAATAAAAAGAGTTACTCTGTGATTAATGACTAATATCTCACTACAGATTACTGTGCGAAACCCAACAGAGAGCACAATACAACGAAAACACTACATTAAAGGGCTATTATCTCATTATCTGTGATGATGTAGCTACGATACGCAGCTGGGGCACAGGATGCTCACCTGCAGCACAGGATGTTCTTCTATAGAACAAAACCTCTTTCATGTGTAGCAGCAAGACTTTAATGACAATCATATTATCACGGAAAATATTTAAAAGATAAATATAAGAAATCGTACGTAAATCATTTGCAATCTAACATGAATCAGTTTCGTGTCTGTGTATCAGATGCATCATGCTGCATAAATGTGATAAGAACACCGCTTTATTAATTATTTTATTAAATACATCATTTCAGGTATATTTTAGTGTTTTTTAGTGTATTATGCATGTTTAAATCAATCAAATCAAAAGTTACTTTATAAAGCGCCTTTTATAACAAGGGATTAACGAAGTGCTTTACAATAAGCAGTACTAATTAAAACAAATAAAGCATTCACAACATCTCAAACACAAAAGACAATAACTAAAACTTAACATTCTTTAGGAATTTAAAGCCAGAGTTTTTTTTAACAAACTATTAAAAATATCCAGATTTAATGCTGCCCTTATAATAATAAGGCAAATTGTTCCACAGCAAAATCTCGATCACCTCTGTTTTTGCATTTAGTCCTTTGTACATGTAAAGGAATCTGATCTAGATTAAGTCTAGATTGAGATTAGTCTATAATTTCACAGAACAAAAAGATCCAAATTATGTTTTTTTCCCCCAAACCAGTTCCACCACAGCATGTTTAAAACCATCCAGTGCTAATACAAGTATCAATAAGACAGAGGAGCCTCGGCTACACTGAGAACCTGTTTTAGCAGGCGGAATGGGATGAAATCATCAGGATGGGAATTTTATCTCAATATCTGTTAAATACAAAAAAATGATTTTGGCTCGAAATGATCAAATACCATGAATGGCATATGTATAGACGTGTCAGTGCCAGTGCACAGTGTAAGAACCCAATTGCTGTAATCTGATCTACAAATAAATTTTCACATGAACCAGCAGGCAGTGTATGAGTTTTAGTTACAGGAGGATATAAGACTTTATAGGAATTGATGCTATTGATAGTGTGTCATTTTAACTAATTATTCACTTTCGACTGACACTGACTCGACACTTTACAAACCACAACCTCTTGTTTTGTTGTGGTTTAACCAACAAATCAATTTTCTTCCCATTGAACAGAAAAGAGTGCATGGTTATTGCTCCTCTAACCAAATCCATTCCTCATCTTGCTCTGTTGACAGAATACAATCCAACAGGCCTGTTTACTTTCTTCTCATGTGTCTGTTGCCGCAGTAATTAACGAGTCTTGTCTGTTGCTAGCCATGAATAGCGTGTAAAGTATTGCATGTTTGTTTGCATGTATTTACAAATCTTGTCTTTTTGTTCCAGGTATCTCAGATTTTGTCTACCTTCATCCTGAACGTTGCCTGGTTCACCTGGTTCACTCTAAGCTCCTGATTGTGCATGTAGTCCTTATGCAAAAGTAAGAGGCGAAAACAATATTTAAATTATGTGGGTTTTTTCTTGACAGCCGACAACCAGTCAAATTAAACTAGGAAAGAATGAAGATAAGTCAAAATAAAATAAAATAATTTGATCAAATATTCCACAAAAACATGACTGAAAAAACGAATCCATACACATTTACGCCAAACTTTTGATTTTCGAGCTACTTTTGAGTAAAAATCCCAAACTGCACATTTACAATTCGACCATATTTTTAAAACAAAAGCATCTAACCTATAAGAGGCGCTAGTTTCAGAGATGTGTGATGAATACGTCAGATAAGAGATGTTGGATGTAATTTTGTTTTCATTCCGTTTATATCTGATTGAGGATTAGAGGTTAATGACGTGAAAATAACTGGAAGCCTTTTTTTTTCCAAATTCCAACAAGCAGACAGATAAAAGAGTTTAAAAGATGACAAGCATGTGTCCTAAAAATATCACACCAGTCTCCAGCTATCCACAGCTGGACAAGCTGCTCTGGGTGGACGGCTGAAGCACACAGTCTTCTCCTTCTGATTACAAATAAGACTTCTCTCTCTCTCTCTCTCTCTCTCTCTCTCTCTCTCTCTCTCTCCCTCTCTCTCTATCTCTCTCTCTCTTTTATTCTCTCAGTCTTTCTGTACAGTTACAGAGTTTTGATGACTTTGGCAGGAGATGTGCTGACCAGTTTTCTGCCAAGCACGTCCTTCACCCCCATTTCAACTCTGTTCTCAGTCTTTGTTTTTTTCTCTTCTACTTCTCCTTCATCTTCTTTCAGCAAATGAGATTTTCAGTCGGAGAGTGCAGAAGTCAGCCGAACAAGCCCAGTGTATAAGCAAACACTTTTCAGGGGCAGTTTCTTGCTTAGTTAATCATGAATAGGAGCTACTGATGAAGTGTCAGCATCATTATTAGCCACTACAATACAATTATTAAACATCCTACACTTAACATAAGTATACTTAGGCACATGATTGGGTCTGAGTTGATGCTACATCTTACTAGGCTTTCTTGACTTTCTAGCATTAGCTGTTTGGTGATATTAATGGCAAAGGCACGTGGATGTTATTTACACCCCATACACCATTACATGGGAACGGTGTTCATGAACAGCAGTGTCCTCTTTCAACAGGATACAACCTGTTCAGCATCTTCAAAAGATCTTAAGAAACTGTTCATGAACGATTTAAAAAACAAGTTCAAAGTGTTGATTGAATCATCTTCCAAATCTTAATCCAAGTGAGTGTATGTGGAACACGTTTGATCCATGGAGGTTCCACCTCATAACTTCCACGACTTTTACTGATCCTCTCCTCACCATAATGCCGAAATGCAGTAAACGTAATTTACAATAACTATAAGAGCAATGAGGAAAGGAGATTGCAAGTTCAAATCCCAAAGATGTCACAGCTGAAGTGACTGAGAGACAAAAGAGCAAAAAGAGCTGTGGTTTGCTATGTAGTAGGGGCATCCCCATCTCCATCTCACTCTCTTTCTCTCTCTCTCTACTACTCTGTGGTTTCACATGCCTTATAAGCTAAAACTTTAATCCTTCACCCTACATAACCTTTAAACTAGTTTTAGCTCCATGTGAAGGTAATTTATTTACATTATTACATTAGTAGTACCATCCAAACTGAATGTAAAGATGATATAAGAATGTAAATGTGGTGTATGCTGTTGTATGCTGGTGGAAATAAGCTTTTGAGCTTCAGTCTGAAGTCTTGACTGGTGTTATCAATACACATAGTAGAGAGATCTCATGGTGGTCCACCAGAACATTTATTTTTATTTACTTATTTTTTTGCTATCCAATAAACACAATTCATTTTTACAGCTCTCCAATAAACAGATGAGTTGAGGAGAGATGAAGGTATCCAATGAGTATTTATACCTCCAATTTCATAATAATATGATAAACCTGGGCAGACATTATAATTACTTTATATATCGAGTACGAGAGCTGAGAAAAAAGCTCAGCCCCTGGATCACAGCGTTCTAAATCATGTGGGTTTTTTTCCCGTTCGTAAGGGCTGTAAGTCTTGTTGTTTAATTGCGAGAGTCGTAAGGCTCAGACAGCACGGTATGTAGGACCTCTGTCGCCTCAGGAGACGCAGTGCTGTGATTCAGGCTGACACGCCGAGCCAAAACACACAGCTGAGAATCACGACAAAGCAGCGAGTGACAGCAGCATTTCTGCCTCGCTTTCTTATTCTCCATAACACTAAATATCACCAGAGCTGCTTTTAATTCTTAGGTCACATATCATAGCAATAATTATAAAATAATTGTCCATCTTTTAGTCCACGGATTCATCAATTCTCTCCTCATGAACACCCGCCAACCCGTTCTGCATAATTCAACACTCCTAAATGCCAAGGAAGCTCTCGTGTCTTATAGTGCTTAAAGACACAGCGTGACGCTTCCATCTGCGTGATAAAAACCAGCAGCCAATTAGTGCACAGAGCTTATAAAAATTCAACGCTTGCTTCTATGCTGCATTCAACGTTTCTACAGATCAAGCAAACGAAGATAATAAATGACCGATAAATGACTCTGTGTTTAATATCCAGATTATTCCATGGCTGGTTTGTGGCAATTTTGCAATCACTACACAAACACAATCGCAATGAACTATAAAATAGAAAAACACTGATTTTCCTTTCCCTTATTCATGTTTTGTATTATCAGAAAAGAACGTTAGAGATCTTTAAAGTAATGTGTTTTATTGTAGATTTATTATAAATAATTTTTTTCTACTACTGCAAATTTTCTCACCTAGATCTAAACTTTACACTTCTTTAAAAACAACTAAACAAAGCGTGTACATCAGTCTGCTCTTTTCATTTCTTTTCAGTGATAAGTGGGAGGTTTTAGCACTCGAGGGGGAAATGTGTTATAATATAATATTATTGTTATTACCACCCATGCTGTGACTTTTTTAAACTGCGTTTAACACTTAGGGGCTACGACCAGACAGAGAACAAGGGGCTACGACCATACAGAGAACAAGGGGCTACGACCATACAGAGAACAAGGGGCTACGACCATACAGAAAACAAGGGGCTATGACCAGATAAAGAGCAAGGGGCTACGACCATACAGAAAACAAGGGGCTACGACCAGACAGAGAGCAAGGGGCTACGGCCATACAGAGAGCAAGGGGCTATGACTGGACAGAGAGCAGGTGGCTACGACCAGACAGAGAGCAAGGGGCTACGACTAGACAGAGAGCAAGGGGCTACGACAAGACAGAAAGCAAGGGGCTACGACTGGACAGAAAGCAAGGGGCTACACAAAACTTCCAAAGAGTGTGGCACCAGTAGAAGAGGGAAGCAAACATGCCATGTGTCAGCATGTAGAGCAAACCACAACAGAACACCTTCAAACTAAAGGGTTAACATGGTGGAACTTTGTAGATTACGCTAGCTGGCACTAATACAGGTCTCCCAGACGCCCAGCTTGTGGAACACTGAATGCTGAAGGTCAGTTGGAAAAACAAATCCCACAATCCCTGGGAATGTCCTAATAAAAACAGCATTAGAGTGGCTTATGTGGTAATCGCTGACCTCAAAACTGAACGCAACTCTTTTAGTGACAAAAAAAATTAAATGGAAGGATGTAGGACGTACCAAAGGTGTGAGGTTTTTGCTCTTATACTATATTAAGCAGCTACCTTGAGTTTCCAAGAAAGTGGAAACTGTATGTCACCTTGTGTTAAAGGGAAATGTAAATATCCCTTATTTATAATCACTGATCCTTCACTGATCAGGGTTTTAATAATTAATTATATTTGTAAAACTAGCAGACAAGGAGGCTGCATCAGGACGACCCTAAAAGGTTAATCATTTATACAACTAATAGCAGCTGTTCATTCACTCCTGAAACCCCTGAACAGGCAGTTACTTCTCTAAACATATACAGTATATATAATTTCTGCTCATTTCTGCTCAGAAACAAGTGAAAGCGAACTGCAGAAACTTAGACGGGTTTAAAGTCTGATGGCGAACCCTTCATAGATGAACAATAGACAAAAAAATCTTGATTCATCATTAAAACCAAAAAGATATTTAAACTGTAATATGTATAAAAATTCACAGTAACTCATGATATAAATAAAACAAGTTCCGCATGAATTTCACAGCATTTTTATGCGCATCAAACTTCATGTGTAACTGATCCTTCAAGAAAAAATGTACAAACACATTTTTAGGTAAAGAATCTTAAACATTTTTAAATAGGTTTGGAAATTGAGGATGTGTCCCAGGACCAGCTGTGTGAATGTGCAGTTCACTCAGCTGTGCATCAGGCATTTTCTCATGACACTGAAATAATTACACACACACACACACACACACACACACACACACACACACACACACACACACACACACACACTCAGAAACATCATCAGTCGCTGCTAAAATGTTATTGCTTTGTTTTAGCAGAGCAGTGACAGTCATTTAAACATTTAAGCGAGCGCTCTGACACTCCTGTTCACTTGCTTTAATAAATATTACTCAGAACCATCCAATCTCACGCGGCATAAAACAAAATCAATGTGCCGTGCAGTGTTAAAAGCTGGAGAGTCAAAATAAATGATAAGTATATCATGCATATCATTATCTCAAGCTGTGTATGAAGGTTTAGGATAATTGACGTGTGCATTAAAACGTTCGCATAAGCACCTGATCAGTTTCTGGGACCTAATCTGTGTGATTTTCTGTTCATTCATCACTCAAACGTCTACACAGTGCACACAGCAATAACTCACAGGAACATGACGATGCCGGTGTTCGCCATGGCGTAGGCCAATCCTAGAATTCCACTTCCCATGATGGCGTTTCCCAGGTTAAAGACCGACATCCCAAACGAAGTCTTTCCTTCAAACTGATCAGAGAAATAACAATAAAATATAAACACATAAAAAAAAAAAAACCAAAGCATAAGTTCCAGGTTGTTACCATAAACTGACACTGGAGACTCCGTCCATAAATGTTAAAAATAAAATTTACCCATCTTGCTACACAAAACTTCCTGTGAATGAGCTGTTGCGATGAAAACTACTATTATTAGTAGTAAAAATAGCGTTTCTCATAAACCTGTGATTTTTGGAGCTGTTGTAATAGAAAGTTAATCAACACTTTTCGACCAATCAGAATCCAGAATTCAGCTCTGCTGTGGAATGTGTTCGTAAGCACAACAAAGGTCTTAACCACAGTGTCTGAAACTGAGCAACGCAACAGTAATCGTCAAAATGAAAGAAAGCATAAAGAATCTTACGTCTGTGAATCGCGGTGGTTTCTTGTCATCACCATTGGAGAGGAACTCTGCGCTCTCGACCAGGGCGGCTTCAGTGTCTCTTGTTGCTCTGCTGGGACTGAAAACATAGAGTACAGTTCATCACCTCATCGATGTGTATATTTTAATGATGTGTGTGTACAAATTACATCATAATAAATATTGAAGAAAAGCCATTTTCTCCAAAGTAAATCCATGTAGATCTTGATGATGATTGATTGATTGTTTGATAGATAGAAGATCTTGTGAAATTATTAGAATGTTGCACAACCCTAATGCATATAAACACACATATGGGGAACTCACATCACATACGCCATGTTTAACTAGAATTACTGGAGACCTTTCATCTACAAGGCTAAAGAGTTTTCATAATAATCTATTTTACCCTCAATAGCAATTCCTAGAATTAGACAGGTCCCTCACATCACTGCCACGCTCATGTTAACAATCTGAATACTACTAAGTGGCTTTTGATTGCACAGTGAGCGCACACACAGCCCAGCTAAAAGAAAACAAAAACACGCTAAGCTCTTTAGCAGTACATACCTGGAATTTTCTGTACTATTAGGTACGAGTTCCCTGCAAGGCAGAGCATTGAGTGAAGATTTGGCATCCATTGAAAGCAGAGAAAAGGAAGAAAACACACACATGCACAGAAACCTTTAGCAAGGAAAACAAAACATAATGTTTGTTCTAGAACGTGGAAATCGAGTGTGTGTGAGAAAATTTTTTTTTTTTTCTCCTTCATTCGGTGTGAACCTGTGCATGCTGGGACGGGGCCAAGGGTTGAGAGCAGTGTTTGGACAAGAACTCACGGCTGCTATGAACATGTGTAGCAATCATACATACACGCTTGTCCTGATCTCTCTTACATACACATACACACTGCACATGCACTTCTTTTGACCCATCAACAAAAAGCGTGACACTTGTGCTTAGCGAGAGAAATTTCTCCCATTTGGTCCGTGATGTGCTTTATGGCTTTGAAGACTATCAAGATGCATATTGGGTTTCACCTCATTGAGACGACGCGGCTGCAGACGAAACGGCCGGCTGTAAGACAGCACACAAACACAACACACACTGCTTCGGTTCACACGTGTCCAAAAAAGGAATATACAATATGTCCGTGAATATGTATTTAATGATTTCCCACAGTCTAATCTCTCAATAGGCATTTCTCTCAGTTGCGCTGCTTCTAGGAGTGTCTGTTTATGTCAGAGTTTTTTATCCAATCAGATTTCAGCAACACATTATGTGTTACTGGCATCAAAGGAATCTTCGTGAAGCCTTCAGGAATCAGCAGTGCAGGCACCTGTAGAGTAACATGCATGTTGCTTGATGCTGTTGTTTTTACCAATCAGATTGCAAGTTGATGAAACCGCTTCCATCTAGCAGGCGTACAATAACGTTGCAATTTTCAAATCCTTTGATTGGACGGTCAGAGAGCACACTAGTCAGAGCTCGTGTCCAACATCTGTAGCAAACTGCACAAGCTCAAATATATTCATGTGGATTTAATCACTATTAGATCAATTAGATTTGGGCATAGATACACTTACAAGGACATTCAAAAGATGAACTTACAAGGACATTTACAAGGCAGGCCTGTAGAATTTATACAAAAACACACAATTTGCATTTATTTTAAATCACCAGGAAAATGCAGGGGAAACTCTGGGGTTATTTTCTTTAATATCGATGCTTCTGCTAAAAAATGATGAATGTACAGGATGTGGGCGGTGCAGTTGTGGCTACAGTGAAAGGAGATGTGTTGAATTGAATTGTGTTTCTTTATTTAGTGATGATATTCATTCTCACTGTATGGGATTCCTGTCTGTGATGATGTGCTCTGTTCTACTGCGTTTCTCGATTATATTGATGGTTTTTATAACCGTGGAAACACAATGGTGGTATTAAGAGGTGGATTGATTCAGGCAGGACACCACTGAAGGGCCAAGGTGTGAAATGCACGGCCCGTAACTGCAAGAGCCGACGAAGGAACTGTATTTTCTGTATTATCTTTTACGTCTCTTATACTCTAATACAAAAATTGGTGTGTAATATCTAAAATATCTAACAAAACACACAAAAAAAAAACCACGTCATGTTCCATTGAGGAAATATGATGCGAATCCAAATTCAAACCAGCCTTCTGATATCACAAATTAAAATTAAGTGAGGACAGAACAGGACCCACACACACACACACACACACACACACACACACACACACACACACACACACACAGACAGAGAAAAGATGCAGATCACTCACTGAGGCGTGTCATCTGATTGGCTTTTGGTTGAGGTCGAGGTAGGCGTGGCTGTCATTTCGGCTTCTCCTTCATGCCCTTTCCCATTAGGAAGCGCATTCTTCTCGACTGGTGTCGGATCCATGACTTAAGATGATGGAGATTTGTTCCAAAAGATACAGATAGCTTTCAGTAGAGATTCCCCTGAGGATTTGCAGATCTTCTAAGATCCCTGCAGGAAAAAAAAGGATGTGCAACATTAAAAAATACATAATTTGGGGACAAGTGGATTCAGATAATGACCTTGGAAAAGTGGGTTACCTGGTGTGAAAGGGCAAATTCTAATAATGACAGAAGTAACATTTCCCAGGGGTTTTATATCAGAAACATTACCGGTATTAATAATGATACAGTTTTTTTCTGTTCGTGTGATTTCAAGAAAGCAAAAGTCCAAACACGTTCCCCATATGTCCCCATTAATCTCCTGTTTCTTAACCTCCAAGGAAAATGGGACATTAGACAGTTACTATACTAAAAAGCAGAGATTTATCATATGGAAAGAGTGCAGGACTGAAAGACATTTTCATTGAGCGTGATGCAGCATGAACAGCAGTTCTAGAAGCTGCATGTGGTAGGAAGCATGTGGTGGCAGTCATGTGATTGGAGATTTATCCTGTTTGTGGGAAATGACCACAACTGAATTAAGGGAAAAATGCAGGAACAAACTTATACAAAGTGAATTTGGGATTGGAAGGAGTTGAATGCAGCAGCCTGTCTGTAAAAGTGATTGAATGACTATGTTTAAATACAGTAACGTTCACGGTCTCAGGTTCCTGCCGAGTGCAGAGCAACCTGTTCACCCTGAGATGGAGCAAACGACTGTGTGGCATTTTAAAGAGGTTGAACCTTGATCTTAAATCCTTAGCTGTGGATTTGAAAGCCTGGTTGTTTTTCATCCTGAAGTCTCTATGGCCGAGTTTTGTGTTCTCCAGTCTCCTGCATCTCGAACCCCTGGGGATGTCTATGGAAGAACCTGCTGGAGGTCCAAATGACCGTGAAAGACAACGTGTTTAAAAGTGACGTCCATTTCCTCTTAAATCCCCACACTTCCCCACCACCGCCACCCCCCACTCCGTTCCAAAAGCCCCGGTACTCTTGACCTCCAGTCTAAAGAGCCAGAGCTCTGTATTAGAGGAGGCGTGCTGAGGAGAACCAGCCAGGACCAGCTCGGATCCAGCTCTAACCCGTTTCTTTCTCCCTCTTTGCTTTAATGAGGGAGAAGCTCAACATAACAGGCGTGCTCTCTTCATGCTCAATGCTATTAGCTGGCATCGATGAGTACCCCAACAAGCTTCTCACCCCCCCCACACCTCCTCTCACTTCTGCTATCCGTTCTCTCATCGTGATCGGAATCTATTTATGTACCACTTTTGCCCTCTCAATCCTAGGTGATTGTGTAGGAGGTCTGCACAGCACTCTGGTCTCAGTGGGTCGCTCCATGCGATCGGGCTCTCATTAGGCACCGTGCAGCTCCAGCTAAAGCCGGACAACGTGGTCAGCCAGCAAAGTGAAATGCACACAATGCTGCAAGTTGTGCGGTTTCCTGGGAACAGCCCGGGCAAACAGTGGGCTGATTGTGCCAGGCATCCCTGCAGTTTAAGGCCTTCGCAGCAATAGAGCCAGTCAGAGGGCTGGAAAGGTAATTCATCACAGACCTAAATGTAAAGAATGCAAAAACCATAAAAATCAGGCGACGACTGTCACGTTTTTGGACAGCGCTTCGAGGAGACACATGCGATGCCAAAACTCATTCATCCCCACACTCTCATGCACTAATTCACCCACTGGACGGGTTTCTCAGTGACGAGATGGGGTTTGTTATAAACTGATGCTTCAGTCCTCGACACGTGACGTCTGTCTGCTGGGTGTGAAAAACATTCCCTGGAAGCTTTTCTAATTTGGCAGGAAATGAACATGCTGTAACTAGAAAAAAAAACACACAAGCAGGAATGCTGGGTAATGACGCCGCTTTTTCTTCCAATTGACTCAATCTTAGGTTGTTGCATTAATACGATTATTCAAGAAGATGATGACTTCATTACCATTACCAATATCATTACCATCACCAATTAGACTGCAATGCAGATTTCTGTAGAAAATCTGAAAACCTTTTTCTATGTAAAAGAAACATTCCTGAGATATCACAAGCCGTGATTTCTTTTTCTTTACATTTAACATTTTAAAGGGGATCATTTTATATTTAAAAAAATGAATGGATCATAAGTGTTTCACCAGGACTTTAATCGCAAACCTGTACTTTCAATAAGAAGTATATTGATAAAGTATTGCAGATATTTCAGCCGATATGTCAATGGGACCCTTCTTCGCACTGTATCATGACAAATTCAGGTTTTTGCTGAAGAATTTAAAATGTATCTGCTCTGGATGTTCCTGTATCTGTAGCTAAATAGATGAAAAGTGTGATCTTGATGCAGTGGTGCAAGAGGAATAAAACATACTGGGTTGTGCTGTTATTGAAAAATCATAAACTTTATGTAAGTCAACTCTCATCTCACCACAATGTTGTTCATCACCACAACATGTCCTAATGTGTAATCCACACTTTGTATCCATTTGTGGTTACATTGAGGACATTTAACTCCTCTGCATCACTACATACGCTTTAAAATAGTTAAACACACACATTCTCACACTCGCCTCCACAATGACGTCAGCGACCCGATCCCGGCATAAACCAGGAATTTGGGGCGAGCATTTAATGTAAGCTTTGGTCCTGACGTGGCGGTTGGCATTAAAATCTCAGGACAGGATGCTAATTTAGCTCGGTGGTGTAATCACATGGTGGACGTGCATTAATTACAGCCTTGTGTTCAATTTCAGAATGAACGCCTATTAGGAGCAGTGCAACTTCCACCCATGCTGTGCTTGGGGTGGGGCAAGGGGCAGATATGAGTTATAAAAATCTTTGATTTAATTATGTATCTCATGTATTCTCAAATCCTTAAAAACATTATTTACATTTTTTTGAAAGTGCATCCTATGGTTTTTAGGGAAATTGGTGGCTCAGTGGTCCCGGCTTTGGACCTTGGACCGGAAGCTCATGAGTTCAAAACGCAGCACTGCCAAGCTGCCACTGCTTTTAACAATAAACTGCTCAGTTGTAAGTCGCTCTGGATAAGGGCATCTGCCAAATGCCGTAAATGCAAAAAGAGAAAGAGAGAGAGAGAGAGAGAGAGAGAGAGAGAGAGAGAGAGAGAGAGAGAGAGAGAGAGGGGAAGAGAGAGGGAGAGAGAGAGAGAGAGAGAGAGAGAGAGAGAGAGACAGAGAGAGACAGAGAGAGAGAGAGAGAGAGAGGGGAAGAGAGAGGGAGAGAGAGAGAGAGTTAGACAGTTAGAGGCAGGAATAGACTAAGAGAGAGAGAGAGATTTTTTTTATTTAAAAAAAAAATACCTTTATTACCAAAGTTCAGGACATACAACAGCAACTGGTAAAAAGGTTCAATTTAAGTCAATGCAGAAAAAAAATTAAAATAGATTAAAAAGTAATTCACGTAAAAATGCGTTAAAGACATCTGATACATTATGTTTTTAAGACATGCTCAGTGCAAAATGCAGTTCAATCAGAGAGAGAGAGAGAGAGAGAGAGAGAGAGAGAGAGAGAGAGAGAGAGAGAGAGAGTGTTAGACAGTTAGAGGCAGGAATAGACTGTGAGAGAGGTACATCTGCTGGTGCATCTGCAAACGGGCAGTGACGTGAATTCAGCTGCAGCTGGAGGTCACTGAGATACACCACTGCTCTTTTTATCACTCAGATGTGTGTGTGTGTGTGTGTGTGTGTGTGTGTGTGTGTGTGTGTGTGTGTGTGTGTGTGTGTGTGTGTGTGTGCGCGTGTGTGTGTGCGCGCGCGTGTGTGTGTGTAAATGCATGTCCTGCCCTTGTTTTTGACAACCTATCTTCCCGCTGTGACCAAGCCAGGCCAGCTGTGTGTGTGTGTGTGTGTGTGTGTGTGTGTGTGTGTGTGTGTGTGTGTGTGTGTGTGTGTGTGTGTGTGTGTGTGTGTGTGTGTGTGTGGTTAAATTACATGCAAATCTTCCTCAAGCACTAATTAAACATCTATTCACTCTTTTCCTTCACATTATGTGTGTGTTTGTGCCATCTTGTCTTCCTTCTTTCCTTCACTCAACCCTTTGTATTTCCTTTGGTTCACTCGTCTTACACACACACACACACACACACACACACACACACACACACACACACACACACACACACACACACACACACACACACACACACACACGGATAAGCGGATAAGCGGTGGATAAGTTATAAGTTCACCAGCTAGTGAGAAACATCAGTATAAAAAGATGTGCACAGGGATGTAATGTGAGCTGAGAAGGACAGTGTTCATATCAGGGAAAGAAGAACGACTTTGTGCAGACAAACTCTTCTCTCTGTAGCAGATTGTGTGTTTAATCTCTGCATCATAACATTTCAGCATCATCTCATATTCTCAAAAAGCCTAACCATCTTATTTGTCCCATTTAATATGTGCCCTCCATCATAAACTATTACATCTATATATTAAATATGATTATATCAACTCGAATAAAACACACGAATAAGTCAAATACAGCAGAAGCAGCTATAAACACAATGAACAGTAAAAAAAAAAATCTCAGTTGTATGTTTTCTAAATAATTGTGTTACAGATCACGTTCACGTTCCTCGTGAAACCAGGAGTATTTACTGCAGAGCAAAAGAAAACAAAAAGTGCTGTACATCACTGTCACGTTGTTTTCTTCCATGTTAAAAAGTGTATTTTTTTTACTAACAAGAGTAAACACACAGTTATTTATTGGTAGTTTAAGTCTCATTAACACAAATCGGCACTAAATATAATCTTTGCACAATGAAATAAAACAAATATGTGACCTTGGAGCTCACCTTTAAATCACAGAACTGTCAATCAGTCAATCAATTTATTAAAAAAAAAAAGCGTTCGCACGTGCGTACGTGGAAACTCTGCCGAAACTGAGTAGAAATAAGAAAGTTTACGGACATAAAATAATGTCTAAAGCCAGTACATGCAAAATCTGGAGAAAACACAACAATTTTACGCTATCTACCACTTTTTTGCTGACTCGGTTCACTTTCAACGAAACCAAACCACACGACTGAGCAGAACAACCAGCAGCACTTTTTACTCACTATGTGGGATCACTAATGGATTTATGATTTGTCTGCTTTTTATAGAGAACAGACGTATATGTATAGTACGTATATGTGTATGTTTACACAGTGAAGACTGTAATCAGAATTTTTTATGAACGGTATCCAGAACACTTTCATCAATTCTTCATGTGTTAGAAATGTGTATAATGTGTGTTATCCAATCAGACAAGGAACTCATTTTGTGTCTGATCTACAGAATTCAGTAACGAGTAGAGCAACACTAAGTGGACATACACTAGGCTACACCACACCAGCAAGGCTGCATGTTTAGCTTCTAAAAAAGCGACCTCACATTTTGCAACAAACACAAAAAAAAAAAACACATAGAAACTACAAAATATTTTGTTCAGGCAGAAATAATATACTCTGTTGTGATTTATAATCCAAATGAATCTGCCTTCTGCTGCTGGAATATTAAAGCACCTGAGTGGGTTCAGCTTGATGATGGCAGGTGTGTGATAAGAGGCATAATACAATCTGCATGTGTGTGTGTGTGTGTGTGTGTGTGTGTGTGTGTGTGTGTGTGTGTGTATTTATTGTTCTCTGTTTGTGCAAATCTTCTATAACGCTGTTACGAGCTTGAAACCTTTAGGAGAGGGATGGAATAATCACACGGCAAAGATTTCTGTTCTGTCTTTAGGATTTACCTGATAATCGACCAGATTTTTTTCCTTTAAGGTTCAGAATGAGATCAAATGGAAAACAGACTAAAAAAGAACAGAAGTGTCTTTCTGCTTGAAAATAAACGTTCACTCCCCAAGATAGATCTGCTGCAGGAGTAGCATTTTGCTTTTGCTATGCAGAGGCACCGAACAGCCCATATTTTCACACTACTCCTGTTCACAGCATTATCTAGCATTGCAAAAGGAGGTCAAGGATTACAGAGAGCTGAGAAAGTCAAAACTTGGACGAAATGCTGAAAGAACAGATTAAATTATCCAACAATGCAGCTCAGCCACTGCGGAGTGTTAGTTACAATAGAGTACCATAAAGTAGTCCTTATGTAGCATTACAGTAATACAACGACATTTATACGAATCGAAGCAGTCGAGGGTCACGTATTTTATTCAAATTCACCCAAATTCAGGAGCAAAATATAGTGAAAATGTTAAACTTGTATGAAATGTGCATTTCTTCTGTAAACGCTGTTGCAAACATTTTTACATTTTCGTTCGTGTATCGAAAATGTTATATTGAGAACAAAGATTCAGGAGCTCATATTTATCCCACGCACACACACATCCAAACATGCTCTCACACACACACACACACACACACACACACACACACACACACACACACACACACACACACACACACACACACTCACCCTGAAAGAAAAGAGAAGAGAGATTTAAAGGAAAGATAGAAAGCAATTCACACATCAGCAGGTCCAACACGTTCAGCGTGTCTAAAAATAGCCCAGGTGCACGAGATTCGACCACACGACTGTGACACTCAGAAAAGATCTATACATCACGTCCCGGAAAACCGCAAGGACACCCACGGGCCTCCATCTGTTCTTCCACAACACCTGAATGAGAACCAGATACCGATTCGGAAAGTGTTGAATGACGCAGGACAGCGAAGAGCAGCGGAGAGCAGAGTTCAGTCGCTCTGATGCTGCAGCACTGAACCCTGGGGATTAGTGGAGAGGGTTTGCACTGGCAGGACTACAAATAAGAACCTTGAGGTTGTACTGATGCCTGGATTGGACTAAAAGATTCTTATATTATGTAATAACAATAATAATAACAACATTAATATTTTCTACCGTGTCAGAATTTTGTACTCAAGGGAAAGCTGTAACATTGTAGTAATTAAAATAAAAACACTAAATGGACCAAAGTATTGGAGCACCTGACTTTTCCAGCCATATGTGCTTCTATGTGTCACAAAAGTTGGAGTCCTTAAATGCGGTACATGGGTTACATAGGTTGGAGTGGAAGATCTCCTGCTATAGAGCTCTGAACTCTGAAAACCTTTAAGAAGAATGTGACTGCACTTCAGGCCTCCTCACTTCACCTACATCAGTAGCTGACTTTACTAACACCCCTGTAGACAAATCTCTTGTTTTGTTTTCTATTGCAGCATCTACCAAAGTGTGATCCTGAAATATCCTGAAATATTGTTATGCTCTGCTTAGATCCCTAGCCTTGTGCAGGTTGAAACACCAAGGTCAGTAGAAGAGAATAATGGAGAGTCTGTGATCCTACTAAAGTAAGGACGTGAGCTAAATGTCTTTTTACTGGCTGATGCATTTTATGAGTTCAAGTTGTAGTGAAACATAGTAGCACAGTTTCATGAATAACAATATAATTGAAAAATGTTGCATTTCAAAGCAACAAAAACGATAAAATACTTTACAAATAAAGACAAAGGCAGTGGCCATTTTCAGGTCTATTAATGGTCACATCTGCAGAGTAAACACCAGGATCTAAAGAGCTCTCTGTAGAGCAACTGAGTTCCCCGGCTGTTTCTGACTTTAGCATAAAGTTCTGCATGACAATAATACAATCAGGTTTAACTCTCAGGTTGCTTTCTTATAAAATCAAATAAAAAAAAGCGTAAAATGGACTGAAAAAAACCAAAAAAAAACTGTAAGAGCGATAAACTAGAAACAGTGCTCAGCTGGAGGTAACTACAATTTACATTTCTTTATTTATGAAACTAAATTAAATCACTAAATTTGGAAGAAGAATAAAATAGAAGCATGGAGCGTTTTTAGAGTAAAAGAAACGTATTTCCTCTCCTCGTGTTGCAGCATAAAGCGTATATTGATGTCAGGAGCGGTGCTGGTCAGGTGCCGTGCTTATAATGAAAAAGGAAAAGCCTACAGATGTTGGAACGCTTGGCAAGAACAATAGCAGAGTGTGTAAACTCTTCAGCGTAACAAATGCCTCTGTGCCTTTTTTGACCCCTCCAACACCACTCCGTGCCGCTTCCCACCACCGCCCAACTCCGATCACGGGTTACTAACAAAGAGATGACCTCTCCCGTGTCCCCTGTCCTGACGTGCACAAAGTCACACGGGGAACACAGGGCATCCTGGCAACAACCAGAAAGAGATCGGTTAGAAATGTTACGGGAACGGGAGTCCAACCAATCACGGGCCGGGGTGCAGTCAGAGACAGAAAGAGAGATCAACCAATTAAAGTTCACTGAAGTTGTAGAGCAGAAGTGATGAAGAAGTTTTGCACTTTCAGTCATTGCTGATGAAATTCTAATCTCAAATGAATGAAAGATCACACTGTAATGTACTGCATTAAAGATTATAAAAAGAATTCTATAATCTTATATAATGAAATATCAATTAAGAATTCATTTAAAAACTATTTATTTAATATGGGCAAATACTCGTTTACTGAGACCAAGAGTTCCACAGGCCACACCTCTTTAAGGATTTACAGTTCCATACTTTACACCTCCTTCCCTGAGACTTACCACTCCACCACCTCACATGCAAACATCAGAAAAGAGAAGTGGGGTTTTTTTTACATACCTTTCTTCATACATATGTTTTGTCAAAAAATAATATTTAATAATAATGATATTTGTGTCATGTGTGTCAAAATGTGAAAACCTGAACTGTGGTTACACACAAAGAAAAATCCGTCGCTTTACGTTTTTCACACTGAAAATCCCATAACTTACACACAGATCACACGTAATTCTGCTGTGGGGTGTGTAGAATTCTGTCAAAATACAGAGCTGCAGATCTGGTGTTTTGTGCACGAGCATGCAGAGCTGGGAGATTTTCCACCACCAGGCTAAAACACACACACACACACACACACACACACACACACACACACACACACACACACACACAAAACTATTGACTTAACTTGTGATACACTCATGGGTCTCTGATGACAAACTTAGTGTCATAGTTCCATGTTTGGTCACGCCATATGATCTCATCACTGATTCTTTTTCCAAAGCACAGATTAAAATGTATCCTATCTGCTACCATCAGTGTCAATTTCCACACTTACTTATTGGTTTCCAGAAGTGCAACTCATCATCACGGTGCCATAAAGCACCACAAACTCAATCAAACTCCAGATCACATGCAGCGTTCACGTAAACAATAAAGGCCTGGATCCCACTGACTGAAGGAATCCAAACTCCTACGAGAAATTATTTGTAGCGTGTAAACGGAAGGACAAAAAAAAAAAAAGAAAAAAAAAAAAAGGAGAAAATTCTTGGATTTCCATCCAAGCATTACTCACTGCCCACTTCACAACAAAGAGTAGCCGTTCTGACGCAATACACACTGTTGTGTACACAGACTCACGTGTTTAAACGGTTTAAACAGTCAAAACAATTAAAAGAGTTTTGATAATATTCCATTAAAGATTAGTGTTGAAGAATAACGTTAAACGCTTCCTGAACCATCACGAGTGTTGTGGGTGGAAGTGGTCGCTCAGTGGCTTAGACATTGGACTCCTGATTGGAAGGGACTGAGTTTGAATCCCAGCACCACTAAGCTGCGTTTGCTGGGCCCTTAAGGAAGGCCCTTAACTGCTCACGATAAAGTGCATCTGCCAAATGCTATAAATGTGGGTGGAGCTTTGTGCACATGGGTGGGATTAAGGGTGGGCTCTTCATCAAGTTCATCATCAGCAGTGCAAACTGTATTAAAGCATAACTGTAATTATGAGTGGGTTCAGTGATTATACTTTTCATTTCCTAGATTAATAACAGCTTTCATTAAAAAGATATTTTAAAATCCCATGTCCCATACCATTACTGTTCATCTCCAAATTCCAGAAACTCACGCGACCCAAATCCCAGTCTCACTTCACGCCTTACTCAGGCACATGAACGAACCGAGCACAGCTTTTCTCTCCAACACCAAACAACACTTCCATCATTTATCTTTCACTCATTCTAACCAAATGAAAGGAACATTTGTTTGCTCTTCATTTCTTTTTTGCCATACAATGTCTAACCTTCAGGCAACAGATAAAATACAAACGTTCAGCCGATACAGTAAATCTGCGTGTTCTTTTCAGATGTTGTCCTGAAGTGAAATTCATTCAAATGAATCGAGGAAGCTCAGAGCGTCTTAAAGGCTATAAACATGATTAAGAGGGAAATAAAGCATCAGCAGCATCTATGAGTAAGTATTTCTTTTTATATTTTATTATTTTGAGTGGCAGATGCCCTCCAGGTGGACTTTAATACGATTCATAGATCAGTTTAGATGATAATCAGATCAGTTAAGGAACAATAATAACAAAATTCTGCGTGTTAATGTTCAGTAGAAGGTCAGTGAGGACTCTGATTTAGCTACCAGCTGTAAGCACGTGAGGTGAAATTGTGACTCGGACAACGATAAATCTGTATTCTGTTTGACCAGGTCATGCGTCTTTGTCTCACCTGGAGGCCGTTGTGTGGAAAAACAACCCCAGATCCCTGGAACTGATCTCAAATGACTTGATTTTGCCTTCAAAAGACATAAGATGCCTTCGGTTTTGTGTGAAACAGATGCCATTCAGTCACATTTATATCAGTCCTCCTTTAAACTGAATAATTCCCATTATAGATATGAACTATTGTTTATATAATTTATATTATATTGTTTTTGAATATATTTCATAATTACATATCACACACAATTGTTTGTTGTTTTTTGTTGAACAATGTAACTTATTCCTAAATCAATGTTTTATTGTTTGTGAGTTCTTTTGTTGTTAAATTATGAAGATCTTCTAGTCTCTGGGCTGCTTTCAGTAATGGAGCTGATGACCGTGGTTGATACCCTATAATGGGACTCGACCAGTTCCATCTGTAGACTTTAATGGGTGCTTGAAACAGGGCTCAATATGTTGCCAGATTCCTGTAAAGAGGGTCAGTACACTTTAACGGAGGGGTGAGTCAATTGTAACAGTAGTCAAAATTGAATTAGTGGTCAGTACCCAGTAACAGGGGTCAGTATACTGTAATGGGGGTCAGTACCTGGTAGCAGTGGTCAGTATTCTGTAACAAGGGTCAGTATTCTGTAACGGGGGTCAGTACCTGGTAGCTGTGGTCAGTATTCTGTAACGGCGGTCAGTATTCTGTAACAGGGGTCAGTATTCTGTAACGGGGGTCAGTACCTGGTAGCAGTGGTCAGTATTCAGTAACAGTGGACATTATTCTGTAACGGGGGTCAGTACCTGGTAGCAGTGGTCAGTATTCAGTAACAGTGGACATTATTCTGTAACGGGGGGCCAGTATCTGGTAGCAGTGGTCAGTATTCTGTAACAGTGGTCAGTATTCTGTAACAGTGGTCAGTACCTGGTAGCAGTGGTCAGTATTCTGTAACAGGGGTCAGTATTCTGTAACAGTGGTCAGTACCTGGTAGCAGTGGTCAGTATTCTGTAACAGGGGTCACTATTCTGTAACGGGGATCAGTACCTGGTAGCAGTGGTCAGTATTCTGTAACAAGGGTCAGTATTCTGTAACGGGGGTCAGTACCTGGTAGCAATGGTCAGTATTCTGTAACAGGGGTAAGTATTCTGTAACGAGGGTCAGTACCTGGTAGCAGTGGTCAGTATTCTGTAACGGGGGTCAGTATTCTGTAACAGGGGTCAGTATTCTGTAATGGGAGTCAGTACCTGGTAGCAGTAGTCAGTATTCTGTAACGGGGGTCAGTATCCTGTAACAGGGGTCAGAACTCTGTAACGGGGGTCAGTACCTGGTAGCAGTGGTCAGTATCCTGTAACAGTGGTCAGTATTCTGTAACGGGGGTCAGTACCTGGTAGCAGTGGTCAGTATTCTGTAACAGTGGTCAGTATTCTGTAACGGGGGTCAGTACCTGGTAGAGTGGTCAGTATTCTGTAACAGGGGTCAGTATTCTGTAACGGGGGTCAATATTCTGTAATGGGGGTCAGTACCTGGTAGCAGGGGTCAGTATTCTGTAACGGGGGTCAGTACCTGGTAGCAGTGGTCAGTATTCTGTAACGGGGGTAATGTTTTTACAGCACTGTAATGTTGGTCAGCACCCTGTGAATAAATGGGGTCAGTATCATATGTAAATCTGTAAGATGAATCTGATGCTGGATAAACATGGAGTCGGTAGAACGAATCTCTGTATGATGAAAGTCATGATTGGGTGAAGAAGTCAGTATAATAAATGAGTACAATGGGAAAATCGGTATCAGCACCAGACGTCGTTCATCCTGCTGAGCAGAATCAAAGTCACTCTCGTGCAGAAGATGGAGAAAGTACAGTAAATGTGACCGAGGTGTCATTGACACCAAACCGGAATGAAATTGTTCAACTCACTGTGAGGGAGCGGAGCGGAGCGGTCCGTTACACCGAAGATCTGGAGAAGATCCTGCTGACGCGCTGATCTTCTCACGAGCAGCCTGCGCGCCGATCTCAGTGTAGAACACACGGTGATGAAACGCTCCGTCCCGGTCTAATCCCCTGCACTCAGACTGTCCGATCAGAAAGTGGCGGAGGGTTTTAAAGTGGGATGTAACGAGACCCCGGTTTTATTCTCCGCCCACTCCCGTCCGTTCACCCGGCACTCCGGGATGCGCGTGCATCTCACGGGAACGCACGTGCCAGTAGAGGGGGGGGGGGGGGGGGGTGATCAAAATCCAGTCTGATTTTATATTATATTATATTATATTATATTATATTATATTATATTATATTATATTATATTATATTATATTATATTAATAGTTATTTAGTCTGGGTTATTTTATATAATGCGGGTTGCCAATTTCTCAAAGTGTGTAAATATGAAACTCCATCCCGGGGCGTGTAGACTGTTTTGTTGATTGTTCATAGTAATGCTTTATGTTTCTTTCACCCTTATTTTGTGTTGCAAATGATAATAAAAAAATCACAATTGTGTAACTGCTCTATAAAAAGGCGCATATTTACATACTGTTTAAACAAAGTCGTCAATACACTGGAGTAAAATCTGGAGTATATTACAGTTTTCTATAAATCTCCGATTTAATTATTTGTGCAATCACGAGATAGCGAGGAAAGAAAGATGGAGTGAAGAGGAGAGGAAGAGAGAGAGAGAGAGAGAGAGAGAGAGAGAGAGAGAGAGAGAGAGAGAGACAGAGAGAGAGAGATAGATAGTAGGAACAGATTGAATGGTGGAAATGTACAAAATCTGGCAACTCCGATTTCTGGGGCGTTTGACGCTCTTCGTGACGAAAGCAAGACGTGACGCCATACCACCCTAGGGTGTCATTTCTCGCCTGCGTGTGTGTGTGTGTGTGTGTGTGTGTGTGTTTTCGCGCGCTCACCTGCTCTTAACAGTGCACGCGCACGGATGCACGAACACCTAGACCAGTTACTGCACGCACACACTTACAGGCAATGAGACGATGAGATTTTTTGTGTTTGTCCCACTAAATTACCATCTGAAATGAAACGTTCTTGTGTTTTTATACTACATGCATCAACATAAAGTGCATTTCAAACTCTGAATATCACCACTTGCTGAACACTGGGTCTAGGTTCTAGGTTACTATCTACAAGTTCTTGTGCTGTATGATGTGCTGGTGCAGGTTTGCATTGCGTCTCTTTGCATTAACTGTCTTCTGTGGTGGACAAAAATGTCTCGGTTGTCTCTTATGTTCCTAAGACACACAGGCATTGTTTTGCAAGTTTGCATCTGCTGAGACAGAGACTTGAACCTTAGAGCATCTTTGAATGAGGCTCTGAGGAGATACTCCTGAAGGTTAAGATCTGTATATCTTTCCAGGTCCTGAGTAACAGCTGCCTTAGCATCTTTCATGGTTGGACTGTGATCATCTGCAGGTACCATGGATTTGAGGGAGGAGCACTGTTGTTTTACTGCTCAAGAGGGTTGTAATTGTCTTGAGGGGGGTTAAGCAGATGATTCATTTGGCCTGCCAGTTTTCAGCTCAGTGTTAATTCAACAACCACAATGTCCTTGACATTCATCTTACATTTTTGTTTTAGCACAGAGTAGATGCTGGCAGGCTGCTGTGCCAGATATTAATCCATTCATTCATTCATTCATTCATTCATTCATTCATTCATTTTCTCCCGCTTATCCGTAATTCGGGTCGCGGGGGCAGCAGTCTAAGCAGGCCCCCGCCTTCGACTGCTGCCCAATCCTCACAGCACCGTCCCTTACGGTCCCTCCTGCAGGTGGTGAGCCCACGGGAAGGCGGCCCCACGTCACTCCAACGTCACGAACTTTGATATTTCCCTCGTAAGGGACCCCCGGAGCATAGAGGGTTAAGGGCCTTGCTATTAATCCATCGTGTCGTAAATGGTGTTCCATTAAGTTGGGATCTCCTGCTTCACAGCAGTCTACTCTTACCCTGTATATACTATATCTTTTTAGTTGCAAGTTTAGGAATGTGTTCCATGCATCCAACCTGTGACCTTAGTCCAGCTGCTTCTATAATGGAGCTCAATGGTTGTCTGTGGAGACCAGAATGGTGATGGTGAGAATGGTGGTGTTTGGTTTCTACAACTTCCTATATGTCACTAGACACTGAAAGTCCTGCCATTCTGATGTCCATCTAAATGAGTAAGAAACAGAAATACTTTGTACGTTTATTTTTATTTATTTATTTATACATATTTGCGTCTGGTATCAAACACTTTTTTGTTTGTAACTTACTGAAATATGATTGTAGAAACAAACATTTACTGAAACTTTATTCTGTTCAAACTGTATATTTTCAATCTAAATGCAGGACAGCATCTAAAGTGGGCTGTGTGATCTTCTCCTCAAATGTTTTTTACACTTGGATCACTACTCCATGATCCATTGAGTTTATCCATCTATTAAGCCATGCAGTGAAGTTTTAACGAACCAAAAATAGATTAGCTATGGTGCAAAACATGCCGAACAATGGCTGGTGAAGCAAACTGTTTTGTTTACTACGATTCCTTACACTCATAAATAAAGGTCAGTCCATCCAAAAATATCAAGAAGTGTTCATGTATCTCTAAGTGTAGTTTTCAAAACCATCAAACACTATGATGAAACAGGCTCTACCGAGGACCATCCCAAGAGCTACCTCTGCTGCATACGATACATTTATTAGAATTACTAGTTTTAGAAACCACAGATTTACATACATACTTCTCAGGCTTTGATTTGCAGACACATTTTAACATCCACTGATTAGAGTAGACTGTGTGAGGCCTTCATTTAAAAAAAAAAAAAAAAAAGAAAAAAAAGAAAATTTACTTCTGCAGCAGAACCAGAACAGGCACTTACTTGGGGCTAAACTTTGGAATCCTGTGACTAAAGGACAGTATTAGAGTTTTATTAGTACAAGTACTTAACACCTCAGTGATATATAACACTTCCATATACAATACTTTTATGAATCTCAGCATTTTAATATTAAATATTAATATTAAAGACATATTTTTATAGAATTTATTTCCATCACAACAAAACCCTCTGACATGATACTGATGGAAACATTGCACAAGCATGTCACTTGATTTTCCTTCATTCTCACAGCTTTATTTTCAAAGCCAGAATAGTGCTTCCTCTTTGGAATAAATAAATAGGAAGCAACCCTAAAGTTAATGACACAATTTAGAGCAATGTGTATAGGGAGATCAAATCAATGAATAAAGAAGAACAATATATTTTATTCACATAAGGCAGCTAGTTAAAAGTACTATAATAACTGCTTTAGCTTCATCAAAGCTAATTTAAAGATTCTAGAAAATAAAAAAGTGCTAAACAACCTGATGGATTCTGAATATATATTACGTAGGTTAAGAAAAATCAAACTTAGCATTAACCATGGATGGATTGCATTTAAAATCGTAGCTAACCGGATGGTAAACAATGCTACCGCTACACTGTATTCATGGTTAGCTAGGCTAAACACAGGAACACCAAATTCTGTGTTACATTTAGATGCTTGATTTTGGAAATCCACTTTATTTTTGATTCATTCATTAATTCATTCATTCATTCATTTTCTCCCGCTTATCCGTAATTCGGGTCGTGGGGGCAGCAGTCTAAGCAGGCCCCCGCCTTCGACTGCTGCCCAATCCTCACAGCACCGTCCCTTACGGTCCCTCCTGCAGGTGGTGAGCCCACGGGAAGGTTATTTTAGATTCGATTTTATTAAAAAAGAGATATAGTTTTGCTAGCTGTATTACTTACTGAAATAAGCACTAACCCGCTACTGCTAGCTGCCAAAGAGGACTGGTTTATCACAGGAGATACCACAGTTAGACACTAATAACTTAAAGCCCAAAAGGGTACTTTTTTGGCAGAGCTCTACTTTTATTATTTCTGCTGTTTGAACACCTGCACTCGCGCACCTGCTTCTCTCACGCTAGGCGTCGTTTTGTGCTTTTAATTATCATTTGCAACACAAAATATATGATGAGGGAACCTCTTACCAGCCTGAGCACCACGACACATGACACCCAGGGAACATACCCTACTTCAAAGTTTGTTTGAGATATCGCATGCCGTCGTACGCATGAGAAGGCCTCCGTCTCCCGCCCGAGGGCCAACGGGTGTCTCTGTGCAGCTGCATCCAACCCAGCAGGCCACATCACCCATCAGGCACTGGGGCAAAGTTTATCTCAGAGCTGCACTGGGATCTGGACAGATGCTGTAGCGGGAAGTGGGAAAGAGAGGGAACTTTCTATTGGGTTCCAGTTCTGTTTTTAACATGGGCTCATCATCTTTCTCTCTTCACTTCCGATTCATGGAAAAATTACTTTTAAATCCAGGCTAATTAGACTTTTTCACCACTTTGTGTAGGAGTGGTATAAAGCTGTTTCTCTTAACTTTCATTGTACATGGAAAACATCTCTACTAACTAACTATTATAGGTAAAAATGGTTAATTAATATTCTGCACTTTTGATGTTGACTGAGGGTTTTACTAGCTAGCTATTAGCATTGTGTCTATGGACCCACTATTTTAGCAAAGTAGGGGCATGAAACTCACTCAGCACAGTAAAAACTGTCTTTTTTAATCCAAACAAAAGTATGGGCAAAAATGTAGTGAGAAGCAGTTGAAAGTCATTTTATAAGCAAATAGAATCCAAAACAGTAAGGAAAAAACAAGAGAGCACTCAGATATCAATTATTAACTATAAAGCCTGGTCGATGGAGTGGGTCACAGTGAGTGCTACTTCATTAAGTGTTCGTGAATGAGAGTTTCTCTCTCTGTGTGTGTGTGTGTGTGTGTGTGTGTGTGTGTGTGTGTGTGTGTGTGTGTGTGTGTGTGGTTTGGGATTCGAAGTTTGTGGCTGCAATATTTGAAGGCCACAATGGTTGTTGTTACCTGGAGTTTCCAACTGACTGTGATGTGACAGTAAGCAGGATTAATGTATAAAGCGGATATTTCTGGAATTCTACACTGACACAGATAGAATTTGTTTGTTGAATTTTAATAAAAGTTCAATAATTCTTTTATTTCCAGATCAATCAAAACTTGCAACGTTGGTGTAATTCAGAAGACCTGAATCTGAAGTGTTCAGAGCTGCTCAACTCCACGACTCTACACTTAACGCTGAATGGGGATCGATTCGGATGTTTCTCCTTCCATTCTTTTTTCCTTTTACCCAAGAGCCACTAATGATTAGCAGCAGACAGAGGACATCTCCTCACAGACGATTAACTCTATTTAACATGTTCTGCTGCTTCCTCGAACATTTAACAATCAAACCCGATTATGGTTAACCCTCTGAAAGCCTGATGGGATTTCTGTGGAGACCATATTGCACTGGCGCAGAGCCTCTAATAGCTCTGTATGACACAAACACTGACTTTTTTATCCAACTGAAAAAAAAGATTATTATTAGCTGAGTGGATTGGGGGAAGGTGTTAATCATGTGCACTCTGTAGAACTGCATCAACAGCAACGTTGTCTTCAGAAAACATTGTGTTTAATTGAAATCATCACACACGCATCTAAAAAACAACAACAATGTTTTCAAAATGTTTACTATTTTTATAATATAAAAGAATCATTTGCCATTGGTTGAGGTGTGATGTAGCAGTAAATTATTTTTACCACCAATTATTTTCCAGTGTTTTATTCCTTTTGAACCACAACAGCAGGTTTCATTCCTGTTGTTCATAACCTACTTTATGTGTTTTAATTCAATAAAAGATCTCATCACATTACCAGGAAACTATAATCTCATTTTTGCTACAAAACACTGACACTGAAGACTCGTCTCCTTACTCCGAACTTTTCTATATCCACAGTTATACACTTTAATATAGAAACATGTTTCAGGCTGTGATTTGTAGCTGCGCTACTGTCAGAAAGGCAGAACTCCACAGCGCATTACTGTTATAGGTGTTGGTACAGTGGGGAAACGGATAGAGGCAGCAGGAGAAAGGTCTGATTGTGGGAAGTATTACATAATCGCACGTGATGAGGATCTTTGATGGGTTTATCAGCATGGGACATCTGTCATAGCACACGGCTCCTGTTTGTTGTTTTTCGCTGTACGTTCGGGACCAGAAAGAGCTTTCACAGAAAGAGTTCAGAGAGCAACCCTTGGTTCAGAGACCCCTCCGGAACTGCAAGGAGAACACACACACACACACACACACACACACACACACACACACACACACACACACACACACACACATGCATACATACATTTCCTTCTCATATCTCACGCTCATACATGCAGACATACACATAAAATGTCTGTTCTCCATTTTTTTCTTCAAAAACACACACAGACTTTTTGGCTCTTTTCCGAACTCTCACCCAGGGTTCTCCACAGTGTTTCCTGAACAACGGGCCTCTGAGCATTGTTCCACCCTGTGAGAGGAATTCCACCAGCAGCCCAGGTGCTCCACCATCCAGGATTACACCCGCAGAGTGTGTGTGTGTGTGTGTGTGTGTGTGTGTGTGTGTGTGTGTGAACGGACTGCTTTCGCCAAATAAAAACTTACATGACTTCCTAAATCAAAGGAACTCTCAAGGCCTCTGGGAACCAAAAATGTGCATGAGAACATTCAGAATTCTTTAAGGTGTTCTGTAGAACGGTCTGAATGCATGTGAAAGAAAGATTGAAAGAGAGAGAGAGAGCGAGAGAGAGAGAGAGAGAGAGAGAGAGAGAGAGAGAGAGAGAGAGAGAGAGAGAGAGAGAGAGAGAAGCTGGCAGACACTGTAGGGAGAAAGCTATAGAGAGCCTTGTGAATGTTGACACAGCTCAAAATAGATGTGAGGAGAGTTGAACGAGTTCAGAGCTGCGGTGAAGAACAGGATTCTGGAGGAATATGGTCCGATGAAATATCACCGATTTGGTACAGGAATGAGGCATAGACAGCGGAGAGATAAAGATTACAGGCTTCAAAACAGAGGCTTGTGATCCAGAGGCAGGGATTTAAACCTAACTTTCTAATCACAGAATGCAGAATTTTACACACAGAATATCAGTGCCAACATGGACTATGAACCTGGACATCACAACAGCAATCTAATAAATAATTAGGCTGTATACAGTATATGCTTAATATTCATATTATTCAGCAGGGGCCATGGCCAATTAGGAAACATCATTACCATTAAGGGCTGAAACATGACCTGAAGTGAAAAATGTATACGACCACACCAGACCTCCTTCTACCAGTGCTCCATGAGCCAGTTCTGATGTGTACGTGTCCACTGTAGAAGCTTCGGGTGGTGTACAGGGTTCAAGGGCTCTTTGAGCATAATGCTGTTCCCATACTCAGCAAGTGCATTCTGAATCCTTTCTATCAGAGCCTGCATTCATTTTTTATTCGATTATGTGCTACAGTATCTTTTCTGTGGAATCAAAATCCAGACATGTTAGCCTTCTTTTCTCACGGAGTATTGAGTGTCCATGATCTTTTCACTGGTTGACTGGTTCATGGAGCACTTTTTTGTACCTAATAACTACTGCATACCAGTAACAATCCACAAGGCCTGCGTTGTTGTAGACATCTGGATGACAAGGTCAGAGCATCATAATTCATTGCTGCCTATTACTGCGTATCCCATCTGTGTGTTTATCTTTTTTTTTTTCACTGACAGGCCATACTCACAACTGACAGCTGGGGAACAAAACAACAGTGGACGACAAACTAAAGACACAAAAACAACCACGTGACTTGGTGCAGTGTTCGAGGGGACGTGTAGTCTGGGTCACTTGACAAAATCCACAACATAATGACGCTTGAGGTCTACATCTAAGTGAACTCTGACCTCGGAACTCCATCATGTTTGCCAATAAAAATCCAAAATCACATGTGAGCCGGACTTCCTGTTAGCAGACACATTTAAGCACCTCAGATCTGAAATGATCCAATTTTTCATTAGTATTGTTTCTCAAGTGTTTAATCTAAACAAAAGTAACACAGAGGTGATGTCATTTAGCCAAACTCGCCGTGACTTGGTATATCGGCACTTTAATTGGTTCTTTGGCTTCCTCTATAAAACCCTGTGTATGGAATTAGGGATTATTGTGATACCAATTTTACTTTTGACAAACATATAACCTCAATTAATAAAAAAAAACGGTTTCTTTTAACTCAGATTACTTTCCAAAGTAAAGCCTTTTTTCTTTTTATCATTTTCAGATCTTAAAAAGGCTCCAAATGTATTTATTGGCTCCAGGTCAGATTATTAGATTATAGATTATCACTGAGCAGGTTACAGTTGGTTCAAAATGCTGTTGCTTGTATTCTGATTAATAGATGAGAACATATAACCCTGTTTTGGTTATATGATTTGAAAGTTCTAAAGTTTGTCTATAAACTTAAAATGATTCAGCTCCCAAATACCTTGTCGACTTAATACAGCTCCATCCTTCATCACGCTTCTTCATCACTGCTCAATTTGCCTTTTAATATAAGAGGATCCTCAAACCTGGCAATTTATAAATCTTTGTTAAAAAGCCTTTTTTTCTATGGCTTTAAATTATAAAGGATGTTAAGTTTCTATTGTGTTTTTTGACTGATACTTGGGTGTGAATGTTCTATTTATTTGAATTAGTACTTTTTTTGAGCACTTTGTTTACAGCTCATTCTAAAAGGTTCTGAATAAATAAACTTTAGATTTTTTGATTAATTGACTGCATCTGTAACACAGCAGTCTGTGTTTGGTTGAAAGTTATTTTGAGTGTGCCTAGGTTGTGGTGGAAAAAAAGCATGCAAACACACACACACACACACACACACACACACACACACACACACACACACACACACACACACACACACACACACACACACACACACACACACACACACACACTATGGGAATGTTTGGTTTGGTATGAGTATGCACCCTGTAAGTAACAAACACAAGGTTTCCCAGAGCAATCATCACTTCTCAGGAAAGCTTCAGTATTTTTAGGTCTAATCCCCAAAATAGCAGCTCTGAAAAGACAGAGCTTCGCTTCGCACATCATCATCAATCTGGCACATCACACACGAAGCTGAAAATGATATTCAGTGCATGCTCTAACAAGATCTTTAGAGAACCTGGAGCACTGATTTAAAGAGGTTATTTAGCGCACACCACATCAACATGGCGTTCCTGCAAAACGATGAAGGAGGACTTTTAAAAGAGACGTTGATTAGATGAAAGGTGATCATGTGTGGACTTAGTTCCAGTGAAAGGGAAATTAGATCAGACAGTGATTCTGACCAAGTCAAATGTAGCGTACAGGTCATAGACGTGACGCAGACCGAGAACAAACAACCAAAGGTTTATTTAGAGAGAAACCGAGAAACCAGACGTGTCTGAAAACCTCCCTAAATCACGAACAAATTTATTCAGATGAATCGGTCTGTGGGACGACCAGGGGAACTGCATGACCCTGTATGAACCTGTAGATTTAGTTTCCAGCGTTTTGCATAATATCAGACAAGGGTAATGTTGAATTTCTTTGAACTGGTGTTTTTGTAACCCTTATGGAAGGAGTCTCCAGTGCCAGCGCTTTGTAACAGTCAAACATAAAGCTAAAACTTTTATAATGTCATGATCTCAGCTGTACTTGTCTTTACCACACCACCTGTAGCAGCAACACACACTACAGATTCCTCACAGATGGGATGAGAATTAAAAATAAGCATAAATAAATGAACAAGATGATTTAGAAAATAAAAATAGCGATTTATTCTGTGTAAAGGAAAATCAGCAAGCAGGTTCAGGAGAGCAGATCTTTGAAGGTTATTCAGGAGTTCTCTATGGGCTTGTTGTATTGTATGTTGTACTTCGAGACCTTACTTGCAGGAAAACAATGAACGTTTACGTTTACATTTACTCACATAAGATTACTCCATTCTGATACTTACTCTGAACACCAAACAATAAAAAAAAAAAAAAAAAAAAGGAAACCATGCATGATTCATGCAGTTGTCTGGGTGAAGTTTGAGTCATTATGCTCTATTGCCAGTGCACCACCACAGAGCAGCCCTGAGGAAGCACGGATGACTAATGCAGTCACACGAACTAGAAGAAATCAACAAGGATGCCATAAAAACCTGCTTCTTTCTGCTGAGATTTCACGCAGCTCATAAGAATAGTTGTGTATTTATATTTTGAGAATAATATTATACTTGTAAGGGCCTCCTGTAGCCAGAGTTCTTCTTCTATCTTAGTCATTGTTTAAAACATTTGTCAGTGAGCATCACCAGCGTTGCATCACCAGCCTAGTTCTCGATCCCTTTCCCCCGCAGCTTACATAACCAATCCTGCAATCAGAAAAGCACAGCTTTAATCTTCGGTTCGGGGATTATCGCTCCAGAAACCGAAAAGAGGACAGGACACCTCATTTTGTAAAACATGTTACGTACAGTATGAGGGTTTCAAAGACGAGGAGACACAATGATGGAACACTCAAAAATGATGTCGATGATGCTTTACATACTGGCACAAATCCATCCGTGTTAAATCAGTGATTTCTTCTGTCACGTAAGTGGATCTGGAACCTGTTAAGGAACAAATTCACACACACACACACACACACACACACACACACACACACACACACACACACACACACACACACACACACACACAGAGAGAGCTGATCCAAGCCCCAACCTGGAGGAAACCCACACAGACACTGGAAACAGTCGAGAAATTAGGATCAAACTGATAACCCTCGAGCTGTGACGTGGCAACATACATGTCAAATAAGGGTTACAAAGATAGAGATTGGATGCATCAGATGAATCTTTGCGTTTTTTTTTATGCTTGTATTATCTGTACATGACACGTTCCCTCTTCAGCAGTGTGATATCGCTCCAATTCAGCAGTGGAAATAAAGGAAAAAAACACTGTTACATTTTTATATGATTTTGTCTAAACGTAGCTAGAAGACGAACATGTCCAGAGCCCATCATACTACTTCAGCTCCCTCCTGGGCCTTAAATATGCTGCTGTAGTATTAAAATATCATTTCTGTGATCTCTGAATAAGAACAAAAGCACATCAGTACACACTGTGTAAACGTGATGTCAAACAAACAGCAGTTACGTTTTTATATACACAACACAACACCACAACCAAAACTATAATCTTCTATAATTACTGTCAAACCCAAAAAGTATATTCCCATGAGAAAGTACTGTGGACTGCACACACACACACACACACACACACACACACACACACACACACACACACACACACACACACACACACTAAGTACAGTACATGCTTATACAGTGATGTACTGAGACCTGAGCCTAAGTAATAAAAATAAGTATTAAACTACAGTACTAACACTGCCTTGTATTTTAGACTCATGAGGGCAGTCATGAGTACAGAAATAACATTAAATTTTTTTAAATGCAGCATGTGCTGACCTCTAGTGGACACTCTCTCTCTCTCTCTCTCTCTCTCTCTCTCTCTCTCTCTCTCTCTCTCTCTCTCTCTCTCTCTCTCTCTCTCTCTCTCTCTCTCTCTCTCTCTCTCTCTCTCTCTCTCTCTCTCTCTCTCTCTCTCTCTCTCTCTCACGTTGTGGTGACTTTAGCCTACATCCACAATAATAATAATAATAATAATAATAATAATAATAATAATAATAATAATAATAATAATAATATATTTTATATACCATCTTTAAAAAGGCACTTTATATAAAAACGAAAAAAAAACTATATATATATATATATATGTATTTTTTTTCCCAAGAACTGTTTGTGCATGTAAATGTAGTGAGAAATGTATGTCACACACACACACACACACACACACACACACACACACACACACACACACACACACACACACACACACACACACACACACACACACACACACACACACTTTTCTCAGTACAGATATGTAAAAAAATGTAATACTTTTGCTGCTGCCTTACATAAACAAGTCCTAGAAGAGAATATCAGCACATCAATAATCAGGAGTTCAAACCTGTGTTCTGTAACTACACTGAAGCTGCTGCTTGTACAGTAATGAAATAAAGTACAGTAAGAGTTTGTGTTCTTCCACACTCTCAGTGCCGAAAGCTCCTACAACTCAGTGTTTATCTGCAGTTTCACCTCACTAGCAGCAAACACAGCTGCATTTTTATTAACAGAACTGATCTAAAAAACACAAAGTATTTTGTTCTTGTGGGACTGTGAAGATGTCGAGGTGCTGGATATTTATACCCTGTGTGTTCAGGACAGGTGAAAACTGTTCTAAACTGTCTGTAGCTGTGGTTTTCCTGTGAGCTCGAGTGAAAACGCTCTCTGTCTCATCTTTACTTACAGTCTATATGAGAAACAGCCCAGTCTGCCCTCCCAATATTCTGTTTCTGAAGGTCTGTATTCATATTTAAAAACTGTTTCATACATATTCATATATAAAATAACACTTTGGCTTTGTATAGAGATGGTGTAGAGATTACAGGTGTGCAAGTTCAGGGTTTTCTTCTGAACTAAAACTATTTCTTTTCCAGATTTTAGAAAAGAAACTCACAGCTTTAGGGTCATCCAGTGAGTCTGAAATGATGCTTCTCATCATTCTCACTTTCCTCCATCTGATTAATGATGTTTACCTGCAATGTGAGTTGGTTTTTTTTTTTTTTTTTTTTTATAGATATATTATTATTATTATTATTATTATTATTATTATTATTATTATTATTATTATTATTATTATGAAACTGTGTTTTTGCTGTATGAGCTATTTCATGTTCCTGATAAAGCACAATGAAATAAATTAATCATCTCTATATGTAATATTTCATCAGCACTGAGATGAAGAGAACATGGAGTTTTAAACTTTTTCTTAGATGTAATTCTTAAAAAGTTTTTTTGTTTTTTAAACGTTTTCATTAAAATATATCTTTAATTATATTGTTTTTTTTATTGTTCACTTTTAGGAGAATTAATCTAAAAAAAAATTTTTTTTTATTTATTTATTTTTAGTCTGCTATGAACTCTGCAGAAAATTTGTCTTAAAACTTTATCATTTATATTATCATAAAATTTTGATAATAAATGATAAATTATAATGTTTTATATTAAAAACTAGAATTTTCTTTAAACTTACTATAAATTTGATGCTTTACATCCAGAAAAAAAAGTCTATCGATATAATCCACCATTTCTAAACATAGTATTAATATATAATTAAGAATAAATGAGAACAGTTTAAAAGAACCTGCCTACTGTGTCAAACCCCCTCATTTTATTTCATACAAACTCTAACAAAAGATCTACACATAAATAGCTACAACCAACACAGTAACTACCACAGTTTAGTCTAAACAGCAGTGAAATATAGTTTCAGGTGAAATTTAGACTTGTGTTCAGTTTATTTTAATTATTCAGCAGCTAAGAAATATTATGATTATTATATAATCTTATAAATATTATGAAGTTGTTGATGATACATTTATAATTTGGTCTTTTAATTTCAGTTGTGTTTTATTTGTTTGATGTTTTGTGTGTGTATTTATAGTGTCTTTTGGCATGTGTGTGTAGATCTTCCTCAGGCCCGACTGTTCGTGTCTCCTGAAGTTATCACAGAGAAAGAATCAGTGCAGCTTCACTGTGCTGCTCAACAATATGTTAAAGTGTCTCAGTGTTTTTTCTACCCAGAGAGAGACAAGACAAATCTAAAAATCTCTCCATCATGTCGACTCTCACTTACTGGTTCTGAACTGATCATGTGGACACAAAGCAGGTCTTCTGGAAGAGTTCATATTATATGTTACTACACTGTGGATAAATCAGGAATTTCTTCTCCTTCTCCTCACTCTCTCCCAGCTCCAGTCACAGTGCAGAGTAAGTGCTACACTACGGTTTATGTCTGTCTGCTTCATTGCATAATTCTTTAATTTTATTCATTTTTGTGCTTTTAGATTGTGTTTTGTAAATTACATCAATGTTTTCTCACAAATACACATACAGCTGTTTAATTCAAGTGCATGTTTTGACAGATGCAGTTTTATCCAGTTTGGCACATAATGTAGAAATCATTCACTGATATTTTAATTTGTGTGTGTGTGTGTGTGTGTGTGTGTGTGTGTGTGTGTGTGTGTGTGTAGTTGTAGATGTTTCTCAGCCCCGGGAACGTGTGTCTCCCGAAGTTATCACACAGAGAGAATCAGTGCAGCTTCACTGTGCTGCTCCACACACTGTTAAAGTGTCTCAGTGTTTTTTCTACCCAGAGAGAGACAAGACAAATCTAAAAATCTCTCCATCATGTCGACTCTCACTTACTGGTTCTGAACTGATCATGTGGACACGACGCAGGTCTCCTGGAACATTTAATATGTTACTACACTGTGGATAAATCAGGAATTTCTTCTCCTTCTCCTCACTCTCTCCCAGCTCCAGTCACAGTGCAGAGTAAGTGCTACATTACTACAATACAGTTAATATCTGATTTGATATGTTAAGAAATTCAAGTTTAAATTAGAAACATAACATTAATGTGTGTAATATACCTCCTTTCTGTAGATATGTTATAATGCTATATTCTTTTGCAGATGAGAAAGCAATACTAAACATTGGCTTTACAACACCACCACCATCCATTAATAAAGAAACCAGTGGTGCAGGTTAGATGTTCAGCTTTAATCACATTACTTTATACTACAGTTTTGTGCTCTTTGGTCATTGTGTTAATTGTTTCTCTTCTGTAACATCAGTCACTACAGAGACTCCTACAGCAGGTCAGTTTATTCCTCCATTCCCAGGTGATTATTCATTGAAAATAAATGGCCTTTATTATATGTTGAGTACTTTTCTTTTAAGCTTCTTCGAGTCTTTCAAAACGCCCAATCACCACAAGAGACACAACCACTAGTAAGTTTATTGTGTAGTATTTTTGACAATGAGAATTAAAATGACGTATTATACACATTATATATATTGTGTGTATATTGTGAGTGCAGTTTGATGCTGATTGTCATGTTCCTGTTTGAGTTTATTACTAAATGTTATTTAATTAGGTTATTTAGGTGTATTACATGCTTACAAGCAACAAAAGCGCACTAATTTTAAAGGGTATATTGGCTTATATCAAATGCTAGAGCAACTATTCATTATCTAATTATCCAATATTGTATTAAATAATAACTGAGTTTATGTTTCTTCCTGTGTGATTTTATTCAGAATCATTGCTGATCATACTGTCAGTGTTCGGTGTCTGTGTTTTACTGGCTGGACTGATGACCGTCTGGCTCTGCATGTGCATCAGTAAGTCTTAGAGATGTTACGATTCACTAATTCACACCAGTGCATCAGCATTAAATTTAAAGTTGTGGTGCATCGATTTAAAAAAGTGTGCATCGAATTGAAGTTCGCATTTGTATCACCATGCATGAATATTTGCATCGGTAAAAAACAATTTATTTATATATAATTATTAGTCGATATACTGTATACTGTACTTTTATTATTAAGAAAGTGACAAATGATTTGTAACAAATTTTTTATATGTAGATTGATTTCTCCTGCACCTTCTCTCAGCACCAGTGCTGCTACATGAATATGGCCGAGAGTCCCATAGAATAAAGATTAACATGGCAGAGGTAGAGCTGCATCTTCCTTGAGACAGAACAGAAACAAAACATCTGGTGTTTTTTTTCTTCTTTTTTTTTACATTATAAAGGTGTGTTTGTGAAAGGACCATGTGTTAGAAGTCAAACGGCACTTAAGTAAATTGATTATTTGCTGTCTGTCTGAATGAAATAAATAAAAGTGAACTGTACCATGTTGGATTGCAGAGCATCATATTTTTTCTATTGTTATATAATTTCTATTATTCTTTCATATAGCAGTAAATTGCATTGTGTTGAATCGAATTGAAATCGAATCACACTGCATTATAATAGAAGTGAATCGTATCGTATCGTATCGTTTTTTTTTTTTTTTTTTTTTAATGCATCGTATCGTTGACTCTCAGATTGAGATGTGAATTTGATCATCCTCAGTTATGGAGATTCACATCTCTACTCAGTCTTAAATTTTATTTTACTGCTGAAGTGAACTGAATTGATTGTGTTGATAATTCTGTGTTTTTTGTTTCCAGGGAAGCAGATGACTGAGAGGTAAGAAATGTATTGTGTTCAACAAGCAGTGTTTTATCAAATCCTGCTTTTCTCACGTCTAAGTGTCTAAAAGCAGTGTTTATCTGTGTGGATTCTTTTAGACGTAAACGTAAAGCGACCCAAAGTGATCACGGTATGTTTATCACTTTCTTACCAAGCTGGAAATATAGAACAGCCTAAACACATCTCCAGAACCTACGTAGCTTTAAAAGTATTGTGTTTATTCCAGGAGTTATGATGCCCATGACTGATATGAATAACGTTAGTATCATTTATGTGTAATGAATAATAAATTGTAACTCCCTCTTAAAGAATATATTGTTAATAACTTACTTCTCTGATGTTTAGTCCAACTCAGAAGTGGATGGACTTTATTCTGAGATTAAACACACACCCGTTCAACCAATGCCTTTGGGTAAATTCTACAGTACAATCTCACACAGAAGACATTCACAGCTATTTATCAAACTGAATACAATCTCAGATATAATAGAAACATAGACAGAACAAGTAATCGGTTCACTTGTGTAGATCTTTGTTGAATTATTTAGATCACACTCTTATAATCCAGATGTCATGCCACTATGAGACACCTTTAAAATTACACTCAATGTAAATTTTCAGACCCCAGTGGAGATGTAGATGTGGATTCTCAGAAAACAGAGGTAAGAAGTGTTTTGCTATCAGTTTGTAAATAAATTGTATTGCCAGTTTGTGGTTACGGTTTCATCATTGCAGCCTTTGTGCTACTTTTTGGCTGCGTTTCTGCTGCACATTAAGGTTTTGTCTGCAGCAGTGGTTTTTGCAAACTGATGTAATGTGATTAAAACCACACTGCTAATAAAAGGCATCTTGTTGTTGTGTTTGAACAGGACGATGACTATCACACGTATTGCACGGTCGCTGACACACAAGTGACCACAATAGACAATGATGCAGAGAACATCCTGCTGCAGATGCACTGATGTACATCACATCTTACTGAATGTAAAATCACTATGTACACTGATATCCGCATGTCTTTTATGCCTCGACACATGATGAAATGAATTAGCTTGCTTTTGTATTTTAAATAAATGGACTTTTGCTGCTTTGTAACCACGATGGCACAGAATAACGCTTAAAGCTGATGGTTTTACAATTGCTTCATGACCAAATTTTATCTGCATATTGAGAATCTGTATTAGGAAATGTAGAAAATCACGTCAGAAATGAATATGAGCAATATACAAGGAACGGCATGTTACAAGCAACCGAACTATTGAAATAAATATTCTTAATTCCGCAGTAATGTAATTTATTTCATGCTGTTTTTACTTTAAGTCTACAGTAGTTTCTGAATCTTGCTGGACAATTTCTTACAAGAGGAATTGATCTGTACATCATGGTTAAAGCTACACATATACTTTACATAAAAAAGAAATAATAAAGCACAGACTTGTTTTTTCTTTCACAACTTTTATTTAAATTTGCCTAAATTGGGGTAAAAACCCTGACTCCCTGTATTATAAGCTTTGAATATTATAGGCATTTAAATCTTGAGACTTAACAGAACAGACTGCTTGTCTTCTGCACTAAATTCATCCTAATTAAATCTCCAAATATTCTTTGCCATCATTGTTAAAATGTTAAAAGTTAGAAGATACTCCAAAAACACATTATGAGCACACAGACACACACACACACACACACACACACACACACACACACACACACACACACACACACACACACACATACATATATATATATATATATATATATATATATATATATATATATATATATATATATTATCGTTATTTCAGCAATGACAGACAGGGACAGAAATGATAGACAGGGACAGAGACGACAGACAGGGACAGAGACGACAGACAGGGACAGAGACGATAGACAGGGACAGAGGTGATAGACAGGGACAGAGACGATAGACAGGGACAGAGACGAGAGACAGAGATGACAGACAGGGACAGAGATGACAGACAGAGATGACAGACAGGGACAGAGATGACAGACAGGGACAGAAATGATAGACAGGGACAGAGACGACAGACAGGGACAGAGACGACAGACAGGGACAGAGGTGATAGACAGGGACAGAGACGATAGACAGGGACAGAGACGAGAGACAGAGATGACAGACAGGGACAGAGATGACAGACAGAGATGACAGACAGAGATGACAGACAGGGACAGAGATGACAGACAGGGACAGAGATGACAGACAGAGATGACAGACAGGGACAAAGATAACAGACATAGATGATAGACAGGGACAGAGTTGACAGACAGGGACACTCAAAATTGAGATGTTTATTTCCTAATAATGATTATGAATGGATATTTGTAAGAACTGTATATGATTCCTGATATAATAATATAAACGTCTGACTGGTCATCACTTTTTGCCTCTGCAATGTTTTCTTTCATCAGTTTTAAAGGTGTTTCTGAAAAGTTAACAAAATAATTAATCACATTTTAAATATAATTATTAACAATAATTATTAACAATTATTCATAAGGAATCATTACTGTACAGTAAATCCAAATAAAACATTAAACAGTAAAGTGGGTAATTAATCCACTAAATGTTATATTTTTGTACTAAATGTTAATGAGAAATGTGTGATTATTATTCCCCTGAAGACAGTGATGAGGTTTACACACAGCTCTCAGAGGAAACACAGATCTTTTCAGCATCCTCTGAATGATGCGGACACTGAACAGGACTCACTGCTTCTCTTCTCTCACACAGATAATAATGAACCGTTTACAAAATATATATTCTTGTTCGTTTGTATGATTTGAAACTGTGCATCATTTGTATTTATGCTGAGCTGATTCACTGTTAAACCTGATTTCAGATCAGCATGGCAGCCCACATGAATTAAATGTTAGCGCCCCTAGTGGATAGAATAAGTACTGATATTAAACATCAGGAGGTGGTGCAGAGATGAAGTGGTGTGAGTGTAACTGGATTAAACAGAGGTTTGCTGGAAAACAGTTTCTAAATGTATTTGTATAAGAAGTCGGACAGCATAATTCAACACAATTCAGCACACATAACTTAAATTTCACTAATACAATTGGCTCAAATTGGTTTGAACTTTACAAATCCCCAGGTATGAGCAGACCTTCCTGATCAGCTTGTCCAGTCTCTTCCTGTCTGCAGTAGAGATGCTGCTGCACCAGCAGACCTCACCATAGAAGATGGCTAATTCAATATTTTTACAAAAGTGTAAACATTTTATTTAAAAACATCATCCTATTTATTTTACTGGGAAGTCAATTTGAGCTCTAAATATCAAATACTTTATTTATTTCTTCTTCTTTATTTATTATATTTTTCTCTGAACAGAGACATTTTTTTTTATGTCTTCTTGTTTAAAATATAATATATATTAAAAAATACTTCACTGCCTCCATTATTGCAAAAAAAAAAAAAAACACATTTCAGAAAAAAAATACATACAATAAATTATCCTAATAATTGATAATTAAAATACTGATATAATCATAATAAAAAAATAATAAATAATAATAATAATAATAATAATAATAATAATAATAATAATAATAATAATAATAATAATAATAATAATAATAGCATCATAACGCTTATGGCATATGGCAGCTATCAGACTTGAAGTGAGATTGGATTGGTTGCAATACAGCATTTACTGTTTGTTTAGATAAATAGATTGTAATTTTTTTCCTATTTATTTATAATTATTATATTTTTTTTTCTTTGCTGCAGTAACAAAGAAATTTCCCCACTGTGGGACGAATAAAGGTATATCTTATCTTATCCTAAAATTGTGTAGGTGTATTAGATCTGCAATGCTGATGTACTAAATGCTGAGTCCAAAGATGGACCTGTTCGAAAAAAACATGTTAAAATTCCATTGTCATGTAGCCACATGTGTTACATTCATTTTTCTTCATGTATAAAGTAATAAATATCTATAGATGTTACCAGACATGTCTGTGTTGATCTATAAAAAACACAGCTTTTTCTTTCTCACAGGACTGTGAACAGTTGCTGTGGTTTTCCTCTGAGCTCAAGTAAAAAAGATCTCAGTCTCTGCTCACATTGTATGAGAAACGGACCAGACCAGACCATCCTCCTAATGTTCTGCTTCTGAAGGTTTATATTCATATTTAAAAACATGATGCTGATCACTTTTCTCCTCATCCTCCATCTGATTCAGGACATTCACCTGCAACGTGAGTCATTTTTTAACTAAATAAATAAATAACTACAATAGTTATTTCTTATAGAGAAACACTGAATAGTGATACATGGAAAATAAAACTCAATTAATTATTGAATAGGGATTTTTGTCATAAGACACATTTAAAAAGCTCAGAGCAGTGTGCAGCTAAAAATAAGCCACTTTTAGACATTATTATTATTATTATTATTATTATTATTATTATTATTATTATTATTATTATTATTATTATTATTATTACTATTAAACTAGTATTTTTTTACCAGTTTCACATTTTAAATTAAATTATTTTGCTATTTAAAGAAAATTCAGAAACAAGAAAAACAGTAAATAAAATTACAAACAAAGATTTTATGATCTTTTGGCTTATTAGGTTTTCTATAGATTATTGTACCCTATAAAACAAATAATAAATAAATAAAATTCACTTTATTCAAGATTTCTTTACTTGCTAAGATTAATATGTTCTGCTCATGTTTTACAGTGCGTGTATTTCCTTAGACTGTAAAAAATGTTTTAATTAATGTGTATATATATATATATATATATAAATAATATACTGTAATGTGTGTGTGTGTGTGTGTGTGTGTGTGTGTGTGTGTGTGTGTGTGTAGTTGTAGATCTTCCTCAGCCCCGGCTACATGTGTCTCCTGAAGTTATCACACAGAGAGAATCAGTGCAGCATCATCAGGAAATCAGGAATTTCTTCTCCTTCTCCTCACTCTCTCCCAGCTCCAGTCACAGTGCAGAGTAAGTGCTACATTATAGTTGATGTTTGTATAAAATCCTGTTTGTATTTCACATATAACATTATTTACACTACAGACATGTCTTTATTAATTAACCTTTTTCTTTACTCTGTTATTTTTTTTATTCATTTCTATTTGATCTTTTTTCCATTTCTCTGCAGGTCAAAAACCAAAACTAAGTGTTGTTTATGATAATCAGTCTGATGAATTCAGATTTGTATGTGAAATACCAGAGTCAGAATCAGTAACTGCTGGTTTTAGGTGTGATCTCTACACTGGAGAAAATCCTCAGCCTTATAAAAAAATATCCTTTCAAAAGAGAAACTCTGGGAAGGAGGTGTGTATGTTTATAGCACAGAGAAATGAAGTGTTTCACCGTCTACAGTCAGTAAAGAGTCGTGAAATAAGCTGTAATTATTCACTGATCTCTGATCTCACTGCTCGCTCTCTAATAAGTGATAAATACAGTCTGATGCGTAAGTTATACATGTATAAAATATGTCTCAGTTTATAGTTTCTTTACTTTATAACTATAAATTATTTAAAAATACATTTTCTTTCTTTATTTTGTCAGATTATTTTACTACAACATCCACCACCACAACAACAACAACAACAACAACAACAACAACAATCACAACAGTAACAAACACAACACCACCACCACCACCCCCATCTCCCTCCACTGTGAAAGAGAAAACCAGTGCTGGTGAGTAACTCAGATTTAATGCACTACATTAGAATGTTGTGGTGTTTATTGTGTTTGTATTGTTTCTGTACTGTAACATCAGCATCCATCACTACAGAGACTCCTACAGCAGCTCCATTTATTCCTCCATCTCCCTCTGTTTACTCATTTAAAATAATAAATGACTTTTATTATAATATTGTGTACTTTTCTTTCTTGCTTCTTCAGATCTTTCAACTCACCCACACGCCACAAGATACACAACCACTAGTAAGTTTATTGTGTAGTAGTTCTGACCATGAGAAATTATATACATTAACATTTTAAAAACAATGTAATGTAACAGTTACTGCAAATCATTTAAGTTCACACACACACACACACACACACACACACACACACACACACACACACACACACACACACACACACACACACACACACACACACACAGTACTGTATAGGGCTGGAGTGATGTTATATCACCAACATTATGAGAATGTTGAAGACCTCTGTTCACACTCCTTCTTCTCACTCTCTTTTTGAGCTCCAGTCACAGTGCTGATCTACACCAGGGTTTTTTTTAACTGGTTCTGTGCCAGGGACCACCATTGTGACTAACAAGTAATCGGCGGCCCACTATTGTGTGTGTGTGTGTGTGTGTGTGTGTGGGGGGGGGTACTCCTTACCTCTTAGTGGGATTTCTGGGCATGGTGACTTCCACACAGTCTGTCTATTTGTGGTGATATAGTGGTAAATAGTGACAGCCTCATATCATTCTCTGGTTCTAGCCTTGCCCTGTACTTGTTCTTTGGATTTGCCAGTGTGGAAAAACCGCTCTCACAAAGGTATGTAGTTGGAAAGGGTAAAAGACACCTCAATACTTTTACTGTAAGCTCTGGAAATTCTGTCTGGCAACTTATCCATAACTTATTATTAGCACACTGTATTGAATGACATAAATGGAGAAAACCCAATAGTGCTGTCCCACATAATTTAAGTTTGTAGATGCAAAGTGCCATGGTTTAAAAAAAAGAATTGTATTGTTCATTAAAACATACTGCCAAACACTGTGTCAGTTTATCCTGTGTCAGTTTGAATATTATAGATATTTTCATTAAATTCAGTTTTTCCACTAATGTGCAAATATTGTGCAAACGCCTTTCTGAACATTTTTGTAGAATTCTTCTAAAACAAAATTGATATTTGTAGTAACGTTAATGTGAATGTTCTTACAACTGAAAATGCTGCATCAAGAAACATTTATAAACTTCACATAAAACTTCATTAAACTTCTTCAGATCCTGACATATAAATGGCAAAAACACTAGCAATCTTATATTAATAAATAAAATAGTAATTGTTGACATGTTACACTGGCATAAGAAAAAAAACTCAATTATAGTAACTTCTTCATAGTAACAGTAACTGCACTACATCACACCACCCTGTTACTTACTATCTCACTGTTTTACTGTAAAAGCGCTGAGTTGGGAATATTTATGATCTAATTATCCAATAAATCATTTTGAACAAATCCTGTATGATTTTTTTTCAGGGTCATTGTTTATGGTAATAAGAGTATCCGGTGTCTGTGTTTTTCTGGCTGGACTGATGATCATCTGTATCTGCATGTGTATCAGTAAGTCTTTAACTTCATGTTTAAACACAGACTCATTGTGTTGAATTGATTGTGTTCATAATTCTGTGTTTTTGTTGTTCAGGGAAACAGAGGACTGAGAGGTTAGAAATGTATTGTATTTAAATTAACACTGTTTTATTAAATCCTGATTTTTATCAAATCTAAGTGTCTAATAGTCGTGTTTATCTGTGTGGATTCTTTTAACAACAGACGTAAACTGAACATGAGCCACTGTGGTCACAGTATGTTTATCACTTTTTACTTTCTTTTACACTCAGTTATAATCATATGGTTTGCATATATAAGCATATCTTTTATTTTTGCATTAAATGGCAAAGAAGAACATGTATATATACAGTGTGTGTGTGTGTGTGTGTGTGTGTGTGTGTGTGTGTGTGTGTGTGTGTGTGTGTGTGTGTGTGTGTGTGTGTGGTTCCACAGCAGACAGTGATGAGGTTTACACAGAGGTGATGTACACATTCTCCCCTCAGCAGCTTTAAGACAAAACCCAGCTCGTTTCAGCTTCTTCTGAATGATAGACACTGAACAGGAGAAATGATCTCTATAATTAATCTGATTTTTATTCACTGCTCATCACCATCCCACTTTTAATAAACACTCCATATCATGTAAATCTCCAGTGAGTGTTATCATGAAGTGTTCAAACTATTTTCTAAAAACCTTTTCTGTGAATCATTTTAATACTGAATTTTACTATTACATTCATTACTGTTATCATTATTATTACTTTTAATGCAAAATTTAAGTATATTACATACAAATATGTATCATAATTTCTGCATGCAATCTACCAATAAATAAAATAAACATTTCCTTCTCATAAATTCTGTATATCTTCATTTAAAGAAATAATTTAGAAATAATGATGGTATTAAATAAAACTCAGTTGTTCCTGCGCTGAAGTAATTTTTTATTAAAGTTCATCTCAAATCCTGTCAAAGAGAAAATTAAATAAATCAATAAAATGAAATCAGCATTTTGCATGTAGAATCATAATCCATGTCAGGATGAATGAATGAATACATTAAGTTCTGATACTAAATATTTATTTGAGGGGAGACTGGAGGTGGTACAGTGATGATACGGAGTGAATTTAACTACTAAAGGAACATTTCCAGTTTCTCAGTGTGTCGTCGGTTTTCTCAGAAGTCAATCAACACTGAATCACCATATAAACAGCTTCTCAAACAAACTGCCAGAACTGAAGGGAAATGATCATGTTTTCAAATAAATTAAACACATTAAAGCTCTTTATTTATCAAAACTTTATTCATTCCACTGGACCTGTGTGAAATTGGCTTGTGTTGTGTTTGTGTGGCAGAAATCAGACTGAATTATTACACATTACCTGTCGGTTTGACTCCTAATCATCCATAGTTTATTCTTGACCAGAACCAGACTGCACATATACAATATATAAGATAACCATATCTTTGTGCAGTCAACATCCACGTACATGTTGTGCAGTAATAATTCTGCAATTATTTATTATATTGCATCATGTTCTTACAGAACACTGTTCTGTACTACAGTATGTGTGTATGGATTAGTGTGAAGTTCTGTAAACTTGAAGCTGCAGTGTAGAGATGTGCGTTCTGTTAGACACTAGACTAAGTGGTTTTCCTGTGGCTAAAATATTTAGTTTCCACATTCTGTTGTTTTGAGCAGAGAGTTTCGATGTGTTCATTTCATCCAGTGGCTGTGAAATGGTGCTGCTCGTCCTCCTGTTCTTCTTCCATCTGATTCTGAGCATTAACTCTCAAAGTGAGTCGTTATTGTGATATTGTGCTATTAGTCATTTTCTCCAATAGATGCTTATAATGTAACTGTGTGTGTGTGTGTGTGTGTGTGTGTGTGTGTGTGTGTGTGTGTGTGTGTGTGTGTGTGTGTGTGTGTGTGTAGTTGTAGATATTCCTGCCCCGGCTACATGTGTCTCCTGAAGTTATCACACAGAGAGGATCAGTGCAGCTTCACTGTGCTGCTCCACTCAATGTTAAAGTGTCTCAGTGTTTTTTCTACCCAGAGAGAGACAGAACAAATATAAAACTCTCTCCATCATGTCGACTCTCACTTACTGGTTCTGAACTGATCATGTGGACACGACGCAGGTCTCCTGGAACATTTAATATCATATGTTACTACGCTTTGGATAATTCTGTTCGTACTCCTTCTCCTCACTCTCTCCCAGCTCCAGTCACAGTGCAGAGTAAGTGCTTTATTACAGTTGATGTTTGTATAAAATCCTGTTTGTATTTCACATATAACATTATTTACACTACAGACATGTCTTTATCAATTAACCTCTTTCTGTAATCTTATTTATTTATATATTTATATTTGATCTTTTTTCCATTTCTCTGCAGGTCAGAAACCAAAACTAAGTGTTGTTTATGATCATCAGTCTGATGAATTCAGATTTGTATGTGAAATACCAGAGTCAGAATCAGTAACTGCTGGTTTTAGGTGTGATCTCTACACTGGAGAAAATCCTCAGCCTTTTCCAATACAAACATCTCCTTTCAAAAAGAGAAACTCTGGGAAGGAAGTGTGTATGTTTATAGCACAGAGAAATGAAGTGTTTCATCGTCTACAGTCAGTAAAGAGTCGTGAAATGAGCTGTGATTATTCACTGATCTCTGATCTCACTGCTCGCTCTCTAATGAGTGATAAATACAGTCTGATGCGTAAGTTACATTCAATCACATGATCTTCATTTTGTAACTTTTAATTGTAATTGAACTTTTTTACATATATTTTTTATCAGGTTTCTTTCCTTCACCAACACAGCCGTCCATCACCACTGAGAAATCTACTGCATGTGAGTTCAGTTTATTTTATTCGCTGCTGTTTTGTTCTGTTACACTTTTTAATAAATGTAGTTAAACGTCGTCAAATGATTCTGGGTTTCATGTGCATTTTTATGACCACAGATTAAAGTGTTCCTGGGGATTTTAAATTAAGGCAAATTGAGTGTTTTTGTGCAAATTTTAAAGGAAAAAAACGCAATGGTTCTTGAAAAAGATCATATTTTTCGGCCAAACTTTCCTCATACTCTTCTTGAAAACTCAGTTGGCTAAAGATGCAGTTTGCGAGCTCTGACTTGTGCTCTCCTGATCAGCCAATCAAAATATATAACACTGCTGCTGGATGGCCCTGGTGTCGTCATTTAGAAATCTGATGGGTAAAGCAAAAGTTTATTTAATATGTATTTTATGCTACAGGTGTCCACACTGTTTATTTTGAAGGTTTTTTTTACTTTTATATCTGTTATGCTTTTCTAGATTTGACTTTCACCCCAATTGTGTTTTTACATATGGAAAAGTGTCAGAGCAGCGAGATGACTGTCAGTTTATATACAAGTCATTGTCCTTTGACGTTGTCCGGGACTGTGTGATTTGTGTGTTGTTGTAGATGTTTCTCAGTCCTGGGTACTGGAGAATTCTGTTCATACTCTTTCTCCTCGTTTTCTCTCAACTGCAGTCACAGTGCTGAGTACGATCTACATTTAATTACATTTAATTAATTTATAAAATAACATGACATTTTTAAGAATCATTTTAATTTTATTGCATTTCAGATTTGTCTCCTAAAACATCACAGTCGTCCATCACTCCAGAGAAACCCTCTGCAGGTCAGTGTATTAAGTGTGCTGTGTATTATGTGTTTGTGTTGTTCAATTTACTTTGTCATTTGTTCTGCTGTAAGAAATACAATACGTTTTTTTTCCAGATCCTACTGAATGTACATCAGTAAAATGTCATTACAAACTAAAATTCACAAAAATGCGTGTAAAGTCTGGTCTTATTTTACAAAAACTATATTTATGACACATTAATGTTTTAACGGCTGAAAATTTAACAGCCTTCACAAAAGTTACGCATCAGGAAATCTTCACGATCTAATTATACAATATTTTGTTAAATTAAACAAAGATGTTTATATTTAATTCTCCTGTGTGATTTTATTCAGGATCACTGCTTATGATACTGTCAGTCTCCAGTGTGAGTGTTTTACTGTCTGGACTGGTGATCGTCTCTCTCTACATTTATATCAGTAAGTCTTTATCTTCATCTATAAACACAGACTCGTGCTGAATTGATTGTGTTGATGATTATATGGTTTTGTGTTTCAGGGAAGCAGAAGACTAAGAGGTTAGAAATATATCGTGATTACTTGAATAGTGTTTTATTGAATTGTGTTTTTATCACATCTGAAAGTACCTCATAATAATTTATCATTAATGTGTGGATTCTGTTGTAACAGATGTAAAGTGAAGACGGCCCGCTGTGATCAGGGTAGGTATCATTTGGGTTAAATTGGTCATGATTAGTTACCAGTGTTCACGGTCACAGTGATGCAGTGATGTAACTGAAAGATAATTGAAAGTTACCATATAATCAGATCGCTTGCAAAATAAAAGCAAGAAGGAAGTTCTCCATCTCCAGCAGGTCTGATTCCACCAAACCCCTTCACAACGCAGCATGATCAAACCTGTACTTCATGCCACTGACACGTCCTTCCCTTTACACACAATGTGAATTTTCAGACCCCGGTAGAAATGTGAAGTTGGAGTCTAAAAAAACTCTGGTAAGTAGAGTTTTGCTCTCAGTCGGTGTGTTGCTGGTTTGTGGTTATGGTTTTAAAAGAGCAGCTTTTCTGGGGTTCTTTTTTGGCTTCATTTCTGCTTCACCTTCAGGCTTTTCTCTGCAGACTGATGTAATGTGATTAGAATCACACTGCTAATGATGGACATCTTGTTTTGTTTAAACAGGACAATGTGAATTACACGTATCGCACCGTCGCTGACACACAAGTGACCACGATAGACAATGATGCCATGTACAGCCTGCTGCAGATACACTGATGTACATCACACTTTACTGAACATTAATACTTATCTAATCTCTTTTATGCCTCGAAACATCATTTCATTTAATATCCTGCTTTAGGATTTGAAATAAATTGACTTGGCTTGTTGCTATGACACTGAGTGAAGCTCAGGGCAGAACCCTGTCACAGAGCTGTGAAAGGAGCTGATGGTTATTTACTGTGTCATGACTAAATTACCACCTGAAACTGAAACTGGTTCAGGAAGTGCAGAAAACCATGAATCAGAAATAAACATGGGCACGATGCTAGCACTGGCCTGCTGCTGGAACTTTATAGATATTTGGTGTCTATTTAAATCCATTTGCATTTCATCTCTAGAAATACACATTAAAAATGGAGCAGTAGCGTGTATTGTCTTTTTTGTCTATTTACAATCCATACATTATAAAAAAATATCTACAATCAATTCACATATTAAATTATAAATTATACTGTACCATACATCACGGGTAAATTTCGTAGCTTTAAAATACTCCAGCAGACACTTTCATTTTGACATTACAAGCTTTCTGTAAATCCAGTTTAGTTAGTTATCATACACACTGGATTCGTGTACAAACTAAAATTATATAATCCAAAATCGCTCACATGAGGTTCTTGATGATTCTGCCTCCTCTCTGTGTGTGTTCCTCATATCATCTCAAGGAGTTTAAAACTCACCACCATCACTTCTGCTCCCTCATTATGGAAACATTTTAAAATGTCATTTTGATTTTACACTCCAGACATGTTTGGAAAATATTTACAGCACTGACATCACACTGTCAAACATTGAACCCTTCAGCTAAAGTGAATTTTAGTTAACTATTTAAAGTGTTTATGCAAATCCTGCATTAGAAATCATGATGTCTAATGATAAATCCATTCTGTCTATTAAAGATACTTGATCTTATGATTTCTGATCCTTTTTTTCCTGATTGTATCTAAAAAATGTATCAGGGGTGAAACAGTCTGGAACTCATTAGCCATCATGACAGGACAGCTTCAGAGAATAACTACATGGTGTGCGTGTGTAAATGAATGAATTAATGCATGGGAGGTTTTAGTTCCCTCTAGTGGATAGAATTAGTACTGAACATCGAGCTTCACCCACCATATAATACTTTATAAATTAAAATGTGTTGTGGGAAAATAAACACGCTTTAGATCTTTTTAGGTAAATTCCACATTATTATTTTATATTATTTAATTATCACATGTTAATGTGTACAGTGTATAGAAACGAGTCTTCTGTTAAATACAAGCCAGAATCCTTCTGGATTCTGTTCGTTTTAAAGCATTTCTGCGATTTTTTGAGAAATTTGTTCTAACAGAATAGTCGTGATATTGTCATGAAATACTTTATAAAACATCTGTGTTTACTGACTACAGAAAGCAGTTTATTCTGATATTCAATACAGTGTGTGTAAGAGCTGGAGGGATTTATGTGTGTATATTATATTATATTATTATTATTATTATTATTATTATTATTATTATTATTATTATTATAGAAAATTACTAATCTTTTTATTTTATTTGTAAAGTTTTAAATTTTTTATCCAGTTTGCATTCTCAGTTTGCGATAAAGGTCTTTGCTGAACTGCTATTCTTCTCTCTGGATTTAAACATAAAACACTGCATTAAAATGGATATAATTTTTTATTATTAAATTATTATTTATTATTAAATCAAATTATTACATTTATAATTACTTATGTTTACATCACACCACATTTCACCAAATATACACAAATAACCGCTAATTATGAATAATAATAATAATAATAATAATAATAATGATAATAATAATAATATCAGTAATAATCAGACATTAATAAATAAATAAATAAATAAATAAATCGCTTCATGCAGTTATTAGACAATTCATTTTGATAATGGCGCGCGCTCTTTAAAGTCTAACGCGATCACGTGAACAGCACGCGCTTCCTGTGGTGTAACATTAATTGGTGTCCCACCAACAACGAAACGTAGTTCGCTAAAATGTACGGCGCTGCATCGTAAATGATGACAATTCAAATAATATAATAAGTAATAAAATAAACAACTAAGACAAATACAAGACATTTAAGCTTCACAAAACATCCAGAGGATTAAACATAACATGCCCCATCACCTAGAGACGCAGCTTCTGTCTCAATTTACATTCCAATAATGTAAACTAAAACATTTCAAATGCAGTACCACAATTTCCCACTAGAGGGCAATAAAGGCTTGACTGAGCGCACCAGTCTTTCTGTAACTTATGTGTAAATAAGACTATTTATTTATTGTAACACTTTAATCTCCCCTTTTTGTTCTCTTTAACCATGTAAAGAAATTAGAAATATTGTGTTTTATGTTTTCGAAATGAAATAAAGCGGAATTCACAGATTGTTATTATAGTGGCAGTATACAGGGTGTAATTGTTTTGATAGACCCCCATTAACATTTGACCTTCGTTTTCACTGAAATACTCACTAATTATTTAAGAGCACACTAATGTATTGCTAATATCTCATTTATTCCATTTACTGTTCAATCCTGAAGCATTCAAGAAAAAAATGATTAATCGAGTCATTTTACTGTTTAAATCTGTTTTCATCTGCAAACTGATGAACAGTAAAAGACCTGACTAATACAGCAAACCTGATATTCTGATGAAGATTTGTATTAACTAAAGTCAGTCATAATAATAATAATAATAATAATAATAATAATAATAATAATAATAATAATAATAATAATGGAAAAACAGGACAATTTTACTGAATTAAACTTTTAATTTGAAATATAAGTGATGAGTCTTGACTAAAGGACATGCCGCTATAAATCTCACTATAAAACAGTGGAATCGCTCTGAGAAAATCTGAAACAAATCTGAACTTTTCCAAATTCTTAAATTTAAAAGGCTCCAGGGTACAAAAACCTTTCAATAAGTTTCAGTTAAAATGAAGTAACTGTAATTAAGCATGAACATCTTTGTGAAACGTTTCCTACTGCTTACTTTCCGCTATCAGACACTTCCTGTCTTCATCACCGCGCATGCTCTTATATGGTAAACCGCAATCACGTGACCAGCACGCACTTCCTGTGGTGTAACTTTAATTGATTCCCCAGCAACAAAATCAAAAGCCCCCATGCCATTAAAATAGCGATGGTTTGGAAATGAAGGCAATTTCAATCAAAGACGGGGAAAATATTATAAAATTATTTCTACAAAACATCAGGAAATTACACCGAACATGTCCCGCCCCTAGTGACGGAGCTGCTATGAAAATAACCGACATGAAAATGAACCAGAGAAGTTTTTTTTGCAGTAGCGAGATTGATCCGCTAGAGGGCAGATGAGAGCCTTCAGTCAGCGCCCTGGTCTGTCACTAATCCCTAATGTGGGACTGTTGAGTGTAAACTTTGTTTTAAAGAGATAAAAAAAAAAAAATATGACAGAAAACACAAAGTAGTCAGAAAGGCGGTAATTATGCTGCATTTATGATGGAAAGATGCAGGAAATATTAGTTAATTTTAACTTTAATTAATATTAGGAAATATTAAAACTGCATTTCTTATGCAAAATAAACCCACTGACAACAATTTGTCTTGATTTACTTTATTTATTACTCATGGATGTTTCTTTATTGCAGAGTATTTTATTAGTCTCATTGTTTTTTGCTTAGTCTGAAATCTTGAGAAGCTGCAGTTTCAATGTTTTATATTTATTTTAATGTACCTTAAATTTATATTATTATTACTTAAAAATTCTCAGAAAGAAGAAAAGAGTGTATGTAGATGAATAGAGTGTAGTGGTTTGGTGTTGGTGGATAAGATCTGCTGTGCTGCTGCTGAGAGTCTGAAAGCTGCACTTTTTAACATGATAATAAATATGCTGTGGCTGCAAAAGTAAATAAAAGAAATAGCTGGTGAGTTTCAGAGCTTTATAACATTAAAGCTGTAGCTCTACACAAATCATCTTCTTATGAGGAATAAAAGATTCGGAGATAAACTGTTACATGAAAAGAATGAAATTTGGGTTAGTAGCAGTAAGTCGTCTTCATCTCTCCAACCTGTTATTGATTATTTTCCTAAAACAGAAAGAAACAGTGTTTTATTTCACTCCTTCAGCTCAGTCACTGTTACTGATCTCTGTATGTTCCACTCTGCCATGACCGGACCTATGAAGTCCTTCTTGTATTCAGTTGACTTGTACAGTGTGTATGTGTTGTATCTTGTCTGTGTGAACTGCTACCCACATGTTGTGCAGTAAAGATCTTAACCTCACTGCAGTTTCTTATATTATACCACAAAATAGGGGTGGTGTTAGACTGTGAAACACACTGTGAGACTGTGAAAATATTCAGCTTCTTCATTCTATTATTTATTTGAGCTGATGGTTTCATTTCATCCAGTTGCTGTGAAATGGTGCTGCTCATCCTCCTGTTCTTCTTTTTCCAGATTCTGGACGTTAACTCTCAAAGTGAGTCGATATTGTGAGTTTAGTAAATTGTTATTATAGATGTTTAAAAAGTATTCGAAAAGATTTCTAGAGTTACATCTGCATTTAGACACAATAATAGTATTGACATGTTAGACTGATTTGTGTGTGTGTGTGTGTGTGTGTGTGTGTGTGTGTGTGTGTGTGTGTGTGTGTGTGTGTAGTTGTAGATGTTCCTCAGCTGCATGTGTCTCCTGAAGTTATCACACAGAGAGAATCAGTGCAGCTTCACTGTGCTGCTCCACACAATGTTAAAGTGTCTCAGTGTTATTTTTACCCAGAGAGAGACAGAACAAATATAAAACTCTCTCCATCATGTCGACTCTCACTTACTGGTTCTGAACTGATCATGTGGACACGACGCAGGTCTCCTGGAACATTTAATATCATATGTTACTACGCTTTGGATAAATCTGTTCGTACTCCTTCTCCTCACTCTCTCCCAGCTCCAGTCACAGTGCAGAGTAAGTGCTTTATTTTATGTGCGTCTGCATAAAGAATATTTACAGATATTTTACACTTGAATTTATGAATACAACAAAAATGTCTGTATTATTTCTTAACCTTCTTTTTGTACATCTGTTATACTATTATATTTAATTATTTATACGTGTTCTTTATTTCTCTGCAGGTCAGAAACCAAAACTAAGTGTTGTTTATGATCATCAGTCTGATGAATTCAGATTTTTTTGTGAAATACCAGAGTCAGAATCAGTAACTGCTGGTTTTAGGTGTGATCTCTACACTGGAGAAAATCCTCAGCCTTTCCTAATACAAACAGCTCATAAGAGAAACTCTGAGAAGGAGGTGTGTATGTTTATAGCACAGAGAAATGATGTGTTTCATCGTCTACAGTCAGTAAAGAGTCGTGAAATAAGCTGTGATTATTCACTGATCTCTGATCTCACTGCTCGCTCTCTAATGAGTGATAAATACAGTCTGATGCGTAAGTTATACATGTATAAAATATGTCTCAGTTTATAGTTTCTTTACTTTATAACTATAAATTATTTAAAAATAAATTTTCTTTATTTATTTTCTCAGATTATTTTACTACAACATCCACCACAACAACAACAACAACAACAACAACAACAACAACAATCACAACAGTAACAAACACAACACCACCACCACCACCCCCATCTCCCTCCACTGTGAAAGAGAAAACCAGTGCTGGTGAGTAACTCAGATTTAATGCACTACATTAGAATGTTGTGGTGTTTATTGTGTTTGTATTGTTTCTGTACTGTAACATCAGCATCCATCACTACAGAGACTCCTACAGCAGCTCCGTTTATTCCTCCATCTCCCTCTGTTTACTCATTTAAAATAATAAATGACTTTTATTATAATATTGTGTACTTTTCTTTCTTGCTTCTTCAGATCTTTCAACTCACCCACACACCACAAGATACACAACCACTAGTAAGTTTATTGTGTAGTAGTTCTGACCATGAGAAATTATATACAACAATGTAAACACAATCAGCCTTAATTTACATCTCTCACTGAAAATTACATTCATGTAAAAGTTACTGCAAATCATTCAAGTTCACACACACACACACACACACACACGCACACACACACACACACACACACACACACACACACACACACACACACACACACAGTACTGTATAGGGCTGGAATGATGTTTTATCACCATTATGAGAATGTTGAAGACATCTACACAAATTTACCCGGATAATATAATAATAATAATAATAATAATGATAATAATAATAATAATAATATCAGTAATAATCAGACATTAATAAATAAATAAATAAATAAATAAATCGCTTCATGCAGTTATTAGACAATTCATTTTGATAATGGCGCGCGCTCTTTAAAGTCTAACGCGATCACGTGAACAGCACGCGCTTCCTGTGGTGTAACATTAATTGGTGTCCCACCAACAACGAAACGTAGTTCGCTAAAATGTACGGCGCTGCATCGTAAATGATGACAATTCAAATAATATAATAAGTAATAAAATAAACAACTAAGACAAATACAAGACATTTAAGCTTCACAAAACATCCAGAGGATTAAACATAACATGCCCCATCACCTAGAGACGCAGCTTCTGTCTCAATTTACATTCCAATAATGTAAACTAAAACATTTCAAATGCAGTACCACAATTTCCCACTAGAGGGCAATAAAGGCTTGACTGAGCGCACCAGTCTTTCTGTAACTTATGTGTAAATAAGACTATTTATTTATTGTAACACTTTAATCTCCCCTTTTTGTTCTCTTTAACCATGTAAAGAAATTAGAAATATTGTGTTTTATGTTTTCGAAATGAAATAAAGCGGAATTCACAGATTGTTATTATAGTGGCAGTATACAGGGTGTAATTGTTTTGATAGACCCCCATTAACATTTGACCTTCGTTTTCACTGAAATACTCACTAATTATTTAAGAGCACACTAATGTATTGCTAATATCTCATTTATTCCATTTACTGTTCAATCCTGAAGCATTCAAGAAAAAAATGATTAATCGAGTCATTTTACTGTTTAAATCTGTTTTCATCTGCAAACTGATGAACAGTAAAAGACCTGACTAATACAGCAAACCTGATATTCTGATGAAGATTTGTATTAACTAAAGTCAGTCAAATAATAATAATAATAATAATAATAATAATAATAATAATAATAATAATTATAATGGAAAAACAGGACAATTTTACTGAATTAAACTTTTAATTTGAAATATAAGTGATGAGTCTTGACTAAAGGACATGCCGCTATAAATCTCACTATAAAACAGTGGAATCGCTCTGAGAAAATCTGAAACAAATCTGAACTTTTCCAAATTCTTAAATTTAAAAGGCTCCAGGGTACAAAAACCTTTCAATAAGTTTCAGTTAAAATGAAGTAACTGTAATTAAGCATGAACATCTTTGTGAAACGTTTCCTACTGCTTACTTTCCGCTATCAGACACTTCCTGTCTTCATCACCGCGCATGCTCTTATATGGTAAACCGCAATCACGTGACCAGCACGCACTTCCTGTGGTGTAACTTTAATTGATTCCCCAGCAACAAAATCAAAAGCCCCCATGCCATTAAAATAGCGATGGTTTGGAAATGAAGGCAATTTCAATCAAAGACGGGGAAAATATTATAAAATTATTTCTACAAAACATCAGGAAATTACACCGAACATGTCCCGCCCCTAGTGACGGAGCTGCTATGAAAATAACCGACATGAAAATGAACCAGAGAAGTTTTTTTTGCAGTAGCGAGATTGATCCGCTAGAGGTGCAGATGAGAGCCTTCAGTCAGCGCCCTGGTCTGTCACTAATCCCTAATGTGGGACTGTTGAGTGTAAACTTTGTTTTAAAGAGATAAAAAAAAAAAAATATGACAGAAAACACAAAGTAGTCAGAAAGGCGGTAATTATGCTGCATTTATGATGGAAAGATGCAGGAAATATTAGTTAATTTTAACTTTAATTAATATTAGGAAATATTAAAACTGCATTTCTTATGCAAAATAAACCCACTGACAACAATTTGTCTTGATTTACTTTATTTATTACTCATGGATGTTTCTTTATTGCAGAGTATTTTATTAGTCTCATTGTTTTTTGCTTAGTCTGAAATCTTGAGAAGCTGCAGTTTCAATGTTTTATATTTATTTTAATGTACCTTAAATTTATATTATTATTACTTAAAAATTCTCAGAAAGAAGAAAAGAGTGTATGTAGATGAATAGAGTGTAGTGGTTTGGTGTTGGTGGATAAGATCTGCTGTGCTGCTGCTGAGAGTCTGAAAGCTGCACTTTTTAACATGATAATAAATATGCTGTGGCTGCAAAAGTAAATAAAAGAAATAGCTGGTGAGTTTCAGAGCTTTATAACATTAAAGCTGTAGCTCTACACAAATCATCTTCTTATGAGGAATAAAAGATTCGGAGATAAACTGTTACATGAAAAGAATGAAATTTGGGTTAGTAGCAGTAAGTCGTCTTCATCTCTCCAACCTGTTATTGATTATTTTCCTAAAACAGAAAGAAACAGTGTTTTATTTCACTCCTTCAGCTCAGTCACTGTTACTGATCTCTGTATGTTCCACTCTGCCATGACCGGACCTATGAAGTCCTTCTTGTATTCAGTTGACTTGTACAGTGTGTATGTGTTGTATCTTGTCTGTGTGAACTGCTACCCACATGTTGTGCAGTAAAGATCTTAACCTCACTGCAGTTTCTTATATTATACCACAAAATAGGGGTGGTGTTAGACTGTGAAACACACTGTGAGACTGTGAAAATATTCAGCTTCTTCATTCTATTATTTATTTGAGCTGATGGTTTCATTTCATCCAGTTGCTGTGAAATGGTGCTGCTCATCCTCCTGTTCTTCTTTTTCCAGATTCTGGACGTTAACTCTCAAAGTGAGTCGATATTGTGAGTTTAGTAAATTGTTATTATAGATGTTTAAAAAGTATTCGAAAAGATTTCTAGAGTTACATCTGCATTTAGACACAATAATAGTATTGACATGTTAGACTGATTTGTGTGTGTGTGTGTGTGTGTGTGTGTGTGTGTGTGTGTGTGTGTGTGTGTGTGTGTAGTTGTAGATGTTCCTCAGCTGCATGTGTCTCCTGAAGTTATCACACAGAGAGAATCAGTGCAGCTTCACTGTGCTGCTCCACACAATGTTAAAGTGTCTCAGTGTTATTTTTACCCAGAGAGAGACAGAACAAATATAAAACTCTCTCCATCATGTCGACTCTCACTTACTGGTTCTGAACTGATCATGTGGACACGACGCAGGTCTCCTGGAACATTTAATATCATATGTTACTACGCTTTGGATAAATCTGTTCGTACTCCTTCTCCTCACTCTCTCCCAGCTCCAGTCACAGTGCAGAGTAAGTGCTTTATTTTATGTGCGTCTGCATAAAGAATATTTACAGATATTTTACACTTGAATTTATGAATACAACAAAAATGTCTGTATTATTTCTTAACCTTCTTTTTGTACATCTGTTATACTATTATATTTAATTATTTATACGTGTTCTTTATTTCTCTGCAGGTCAGAAACCAAAACTAAGTGTTGTTTATGATCATCAGTCTGATGAATTCAGATTTTTTTGTGAAATACCAGAGTCAGAATCAGTAACTGCTGGTTTTAGGTGTGATCTCTACACTGGAGAAAATCCTCAGCCTTTCCTAATACAAACAGCTCATAAGAGAAACTCTGGAAACTCTGATCTCACTGCTCGTTCTCTAATGAGTGATAAATACAGTCTGATGCGTAAGTTATACATGTATAAAATATGTCTCAGTTTATAGTTTCTTTACTTTATAACTATAAATTATTTAAAAATACATTTTCTTTCTTTATTTTGTCAGATTATTTTACTACAACATCCACCACCACAACAACAACAACAACAACAACAACAACAACAATCACAACAGTAACAAACACAACACCACCACCACCACCCCCATCTCCCTCCACTGTGAAAGAGAAAACCAGTGCTGGTGAGTAACTCAGATTTAATGCACTACATTAGAATGTTGTGGTGTTTATTGTGTTTGTATTGTTTCTGTACTGTAACATCAGCATCCATCACTACAGAGACTCCTACAGCAGCTCCGTTTATTCCTCCATCTCCCTCTGTTTACTCATTTAAAATAATAAATGACTTTTATTATAATATTGTGTACTTTTCTTTCTTGCTTCTTCAGATCTTTCAACTCACCCACACACCACAAGATACACAACCACTAGTAAGTTTATTGTGTAGTAGTTCTGACCATGAGAAATTATATACAACAATGTAAACACAATCAGCCTTAATTTACATCTTTCACTGAAAATTACATTCATGTAACAGTTACTGCAAATCATTCAAGTTCACACACACACACACACACACACACACACACACACACACACACACACACACACACACACACACACACACACACACACAGTACTGTATAGGGCTGGAATGATGTTTTATCACCATTATGAGAATGTTGAAGACCTCTGTTCACACTCCTTCTCCTCACTCTCTCTGAGCTCCAGTCACAGTGCTGATTACGCTCTACACTACATCTACACATATACAACATCATCTTTATTACTGACTGCTTTAACTGAATTCATTATAAATCTGATGTATCTTCATTACTTACATTTTTATTCACTTTGCATTTCAGATTTACTTCCTGAAACAACAAAGCTGTTCATCACTCCAGAGAAATCCACTGCAGGTCAGACATTCATGTTCATTCAGTTAGACATGTTTTAATTTTACTTGGGTTATTTATATTAGTGTAAGTAACACAATTTTTCCTTTTTGAACAAACAATCAGCAGAATCCCTTCAAATTAACATCATTCTAAAACAGGTCGTCTCTCAGAGTTATGATCGTTTGTCCATTTTTATATGTTGCATTACGACAAAATTGACGATATCAATATTAATAAGAAACTAAAATAGTAAAAACATTTTGGTTTTCAGATTTGAAATGAGAGATGCCGTACTCTCCACAGGGTTCAGTTGTTTTGGTGTTAGAGCACATCATTTTCTCTGTGTTTTTGATGATTAAAAGCCCAATTTTTGCGCCCGTCCATGCGCCGCTGTCACATATGTATATACTGTATAGTTTATAGAGTACGGTACTGTAAATTACTTTGTTTTGCTGAATGATGTAGTGTAATTTGTTAAATTAATAACTAATTACAGTAAACTTCCACATACTGATCACTATGCTTTAAGACTCCTGGGTAGATTGGCCATGTCTTAATTTAAGGTAATTTCAAGTTACATTGGGGTCATAGGAACGCGTCTCCATCCTAAATAAGAGACTGCCTGTATATTATTAATCTCACATTTAGGAACCTACACTGTTTATTTTTAGCCTTTGTTTTTAACATCTTCTTGATTGGGATCCGTCCTAAAATGTTCTTTAAAAAAAAGAACTCTCTCATGTTCACATTTTAGTACATAAACACAGACCTGTATCTGAGTATTCAGGAATTTACCCAGTTAACAAAACACATTACTATACGCCTTTCTGAACATCATTATTGTTACATTTTTTTTAATCATTTTTCTAGAACAAAATCTGTATTTATAGAAACATTGATGTAAATATTCTTACAATTGACAAAAATGTTCTATCAAGAAAAATTCATAAAAACTATTAGAGATCCTGGTGGACTTTAAGGTCTTTTCTTTCTTGCTTCTTCAGGTCTTTCAACTCAACCAATCACCACAAGATACACAACCATTAGTAAGTTTATTGTGTAGTAGTTCTGAACATGAGAAATTATATCCAACATTTTAAACACAATCAGCCTTAATTTACATCTCTCACTGAAAATTACATTCATGTAACAGTTACTGCAAATCATTTAAGTTTACACACACACACACACACACACACACACACACACACACACACACACACACACACACACACACACACACAAACACACTGTATAGTGTTAATTTTGTCACCAGCATTATGAGAATGTCTATTAATTTATTACAATTATATCAATTATAACCTTAAAATTCTCTCCTGTAGCTATGAGTGCCACAGTTACACCTGATCATCATAATCAAAGCCTAACCACTACTGCTTACAGTGAGTTATTAAGTCTTCAGGCACACACACACACACACACACACACACACACACACACACACACACACACACACACACACACACACACACACTTTCTGCAATACACTAAATTTTTACAGTTTTTATATAATATAAACACAATCAGGTTAAATTTTAAGTTATATATTTGGTAATATATGTGCATTTTAATACATTCAGTATTGTAGTATTTTCCAGTGTAATTTCTGCAGATATGATGAATAATTATTGTGTATTTATACGTTTTTTTTGTTTGTTTTTTTTACATGTATTTGCTTTTTATTCTGTGTTTCAAAAATTTTATTATGTCTTAATTTAAGGTAATTTCAAGTTACATTGGGGTCATAGGAACGCGTCTCCATCCTAAATAAGAGACTGCCTGTATATTATTAATATCACATTTAGGAACCTACTCTGTTTATTTTTAGCGTTTGTTTTTAACATTGAACATTTTCTTGATTGAGATCTGTCCTGAAATGTTCTTTAAAAAAAAGAACTCTCTCATGTTCACATTTTAGTACATAAACACAGACCTGTATCTGAGTATTCAGAAATTTACCCAGATAACAAAACACATTAATATACGCCTTTCTGAACTACATTTTTATTAAATTCTTCTAAAACAAAATTGATATTTGTAGTAACGTTAATGTGAATGTTCTTACAACTGAAAATGCTGCATCAAGAAACATTTATAAACTTCACATAAAACTACTTCAGATCCTGACATATAAATGGCAAAAACACTAGCAATCTTATATTAATAAATTAAATAGTAATTGTTGACATGTTACACTGGCATAAGAAAAAAAAACTCAATTATAGTAACTTCTTCATAGTAACAGTAACTGCACTACATCACACCACCCTGTTACTTACTATCTCACTGTTTTACTGTAAGAGCGCTGAGTTGGGAATATTTATGATCTAATTATCCAATAAATCATTTTTTTTCAGGGTCATTGTTTATGGTAATAACAGTATCCGGTGTCTGTGTTTTTCTGGCTGGACTGATGATCATCTGTATCTGCATGTGTATCAGTAAGTCTTTAACTTCATGTCTAAACACAGACTCATTGTGTTGAATTGATTGTGTTCATAATTCTGTGTTTTTGTTGTTCAGGGAAACAGAGGACTGAGAGGTTAGAAATGTATTGTATTTAAATTAACACTGTTTTATTAAATCCTGATTTTTATCAAATCTAAGTGTCTAATAGTCGTGTTTATCTGTGTGGATTCTTTTAACAACAGACGTAAACTGAACATGAGCCACTGTGGTCACGGTACGTTTATCACTTTCTTACTTTCTTTTACACTCAGTTAAAATCATATGGTTTGCATATATAAGCATATCTTTTATTTTTGCATTAAATGTTAAAGTTAAATCTCTCTCTGTGTGTGTGTGTGTGTGTGTGTGTGTGTGTGTGTGTGTGTGTGTGTGTGTGTGTGTGTGTGTGTGTGTGTGTGGTTCCACAGCAGACAGTGATGAGGTTTACACAGAGGTGATGTACACATTCTCCCCTCAGCAGCTTTAAGACGAAACCCAGCTCGTTTCAGCTTCTTCTGAATGATGGACACTGAACAGGAGAAATGATCTCTATAATTAATCTGATTATTAGTGACTTCTCATTCAAACTATTTCCTAAAAAATCTTTTGTGTGAATCACTTTAATACTGAATTTGTACATTGTTGAGGTGGTACAGTGATGATGTGGAGTGAATTTAACTATTAAAGGAAAATTTATTTGAAAACAGTTTCTCAGTGTGTCGGTTTTCTCAGAAGTCAATCAACACTGAATCACCATATAAACACCTGCTCAAACAAACTGCCAGAACTGAAGGGAAATTATTATGTTTTCTAATAAATTTAAAACACATTAAAGTTCTTTAGTCATCGAGACTTTGTTCATTCCGCTCAGTTATTGTTACTGAACTCTTTATATTCCTCACTGGCACTGACTGGATCTGTGCAAAGTTGGCTTGTGCTGTGTTTTGTTGGTTTGTGTGGCAGTAATCAGACACAGATGAGAATTACAACACATTACCTGCCGGTTTGCCTCCTTCTTATTCATATCTTAATCTGGACCAGACCCCCACCATCACAGTACTGCATGTAGAAATATTAAATACACATGAACAAGACACATATAATACATTTCCATGTGATTCCAACATCCTACATGTTGTGCAGTGACAATCTTGCACTCATTTTATTATATTTCATCACAGCTTTAGAAGACACTGTTCATGGGGGAGAATCTTAATAAAGTATGTATATATATATATATATATATCATAATAAATATAATTCTATATTCTACTTTTGTTTAGTTACCTGGAACCTTCAGTGCATGTTATGTGGTTTTCCTGTAGCTAAAATGTTCAGTTTCTACATTCTGGTATTTTAAGAAGAGAGTTTCGATGCGTTCATTTATTCCAGTGGCTGTGAAATGGTGATGCTCACCTTCCTGTTCTTCTTCCATCTGATTTTGGACGTTATCTCTCAGTGAGTCGTTATTGTGGTGCTGTGGGTTGAGCGATTTGCTCTAAAAGAAGTCTTGCAAGTAATTAAAGAGGATTCTAGAGAAACTTCTGCATTTCTTCACAATGATAATTATAGACACAGTTTAACTTTCAGTGTGTAGTAACAAGGTAGTTTGATGTGTGTGTGTGTGTGTGTGTGTGTGTGTGTGTGTGTGTGTGTGTGTGTGTGTGTGTGTGTGTGTGTCATTTTTACCCCAAGAGAGACATCACAAAACTCTCTCCATCACGTTGACTTTTAGTTACTGGTTGTGAACTGATCATGTGGACACGACGCAGGTCTCCTGAAACATTATCTATTATTTGTTACTATGCTGTGAATAAATCAGGAGTTTATACTCCTTCTTCTTGTTCTCTTCCAGCTCCAGTCACAGTACTGAGTAAGTTCTACATTACAGTTTATGTCTGTTTTGAGAACTTTTCTAATTTACCCATTTATTATCACAACATGAATGTATGTAATAGTTATTAATAGTTCTTCGTATGTGGATTACTCAACAGTAATAGATACAGGTCAGTTTTCTCGTGAAAGATTGTTCCTGATTAACTTTGGAAAAAACTACATAAAAATGTAGAAAAAAATAAATTTTGTATGTCAGTCCTGTATTTATGTAAAAGGCTACATACATACACACACACACACACACACACACACACACACACATACACACACACACACACACACACACACACACACACACACATACACACACACACAACACACACACACACACACACACACACACACACACACACACACACACACACACACACACACACACACACACACACACACACACACGCATTTTAGCTCAGTCCCACAGCATTTTGTGATGTAGTCATGAAATGTAATCTATTGATATTCTGCCCTATTTTCTGATAATGAATGGGGAAAAAAGATTACCTTTAGCATATCTGTCAGCATTACCCATGATCCTCTGCCTCCATTGCTGTGGCGTGCTGAGTGACACAAAAAAGTGTCCATGAACACAATAAATTTTGTGACAATATCACGAAATGCTGTGTTAAACTTTTAGAAAAACAAATGTACAGTATAAGTAAATTTTTAAAAATCGTGTGTATCTACATTTAGGGAAAGAATTACAACAGCAACAAAACTGTGAGAAACAAAGAAATGATCTCTATAATTAATCTGATTATTATTCACTGCTCATCACCATCTCACTTTTAATAAACACTCCATATCATGTAAATCTCCAGTGAGTGTTATCATGATTATGTTATCATAAGAAAATCTGCAGTGTGAATCATTTTAATGTTCTATTCTACCATTTCATTCTTTATTGTTAGCATTATTAGAGGTTATCACCATAGAGGAGCAAGTGGACGGTCCTTACACTCCAATACTATCTGTTGGAACTGGCCTTCACTCTCTGTTTGGACCGTGCCCTGCTCCAATTGCTCTATCGCATAAAAGATACTAATGTATGGATCACTCGGTGGTATGTGGCACTTCAGCCATTTAAATTTTAGGTGGTCCACAGACCAGGGGCACAGATGGCCGTGGCAAGTGGGAGGGGGAGTCATTTCCAGGCCGGGTGGTGGTGGGGGTATGTGGCATATCTATGTGGAATACCTATGTGGCATGTGTGGAGTACCATATAAATAGCACTTAAAAAACTGCCAGAACTAAAGGAAAATTGTTTTCTAATAAATTACACAAACACATTAAAGCTCTTTAGTCATCAAGACTTTCATTCCACTATTTGATTACCGGTACACACCACTATTTTATTACTGTACACACTACCGGTAGAGCAGATTAACCGTGTTTCACCACGGTATCGACTTGGTAGGACTATTATTCCAACCACTAAGGACAGATTCATAAATAACCTGCCTGATTTATCTCAGTTTCATATTAAACCCATAACTGCTGATCATCTTGATGAGATGGCAAACAACATAGACCTTATCCTCACTAGCACTTTAGACACTGTTGCCCCCATCCGGTTAAAAAAGGTTCGAGAACAAGCACCTGCACCTTGGTATAATAGTCATACGCATGCCCTAAAGAGAACAACACGTAATCTGGAGAGAAAATGGAGGAAAACTAAATTGGAGGTATTTAGAATTGCGTATAAAGACAGTATGCTTAGCTACAGACAGGCGCTAAAAGCTGCTAGAGCTAAACACCTGAGCAAACTCATAGAAAATAACAAAAACAACCCCAGGTTCCTTTTCAGTACAGTCGCTAAATTAACAACAAATCAGGGATCTGAAAAATGTGTTCCATCACAGTTTAGTAGTGAAGACTTTATGAATTTCTTCACTGAAAAAATAGATAACATTCGAAAAACAATTGTGGCAGTTCAACCTCTGACAGCATCTCCCGACACAATCGTACTTACAACCCCACAACTACACTGTTTTACATGTATAGGACAGGAAGAGCTGTATGATGCTATTATGAAAGCTAAATCAACAACATGTCAGTTAGATCCAATTCCCACTAAACTACTGAAGGAAGTGTTATATACAGCTGGTGAGCCTCTTTTAAATATTATTAACTCCTCACTATCGTTAGGTCATGTCCCTAAATCCCTCAAGTTAGCAGTTATTAAGCCCCTCATTAAAAAACCTAATCTGGATCCAAACACGCTATCGAATTACAGACCAATTTCAAATCTCCCATTTATGTCTAAGATTTTAGAAAAGATTGTCGCTGCCCAGCTATGTAACCACTTGCAGGAGAACAATATCTTTGAAGAGTTTCAGTCAGGTTTTAGGCCCCATCATAGCACAGAAACTGCTCTAGTTAAAATCACTAACGACCTGTTTTTAGCTTCAGACCAAGGCTACATCTCCCTATTAGTTTTACTAGATCTTAGTGCTGCGTTCGACACTATAGATCATGATCTTCTCCTCGATCGCTTACAGAATTACATCGGTATTCAGGGACAGGCATTAAGCTGGTTTAAATCCTACCTGTCCAATCGTTACCATTTCGTAGATTTAAATGGAGAGCTATCCAGGATAATGCTAGTAAATTATGGCGTGCCACAAGGGTCAGTTCTGGGACCCCTGCTTTTTACAATATACATGCTTCCATTAGGAAATATTATTAGAAGGCATGGAATTAGCTTCCATTGTTATGCTGATGATACCCAGCTATATATTTCATCCAAACCAGGCAATACAGCTCAATTAGCTCGCATAACTGAGTGTGTTGAAGAAATAAGAGATTGGATGACCCATAACTTTCTGCTATTAAATTCTGATAAAACGGAGATTTTGCTCATCGGCCCAAAAAATAGTACACAGAAGCTCCAGCATCTCAGCCTGCATTTAGACGGTTGTTCTGTAACTACTAGTTCAACGGTAAAAGACCTGGGAGTTATTTTAGACAGCAACTTATCTTTTAAAAATCACATCAATCAAGTTACAAAAACAGCCTTCTTTCACCTTAGAAATATTTCTAAGCTAAGAAATATGTTATCTATATCTGATGCAGAGAAGCTCGTCCATGCGTTTATGACCTCTAGAATAGACTACTGTAATGCATTACTAGGTGGATGTCCTGCATCATTAATAAACAAGCTTCAGTTAGTTCAGAATGCCGCAGCAAGAGTTCTTACTAGGTCAAGAAAATACGATCATATAACCCCAATCTTATCGTCCCTACATTGGCTTCCTATTAAGTTTCGAATAGACTACAAACTACTGCTACTCACTTATAAAGCACTAAATGGTTTGGCTCCCATGTATCTATCCAGTCTTTTAACACGCTACAATCCGTCACGCTCCCTGAGATCTCAAAACTCTGGGCTTCTAGTAGTTCCTAGAATAGCAAAGTCCACTAAAGGCGGTAGAGCATTTTCACATTTAGCTCCTAAACTCTGGAATAGTCTTCCTGACAGTGTTCGGGGTTCAGATACACTCTCCCAGTTTAAGTGCAGATTAAAAACATATCTTTTTAGCAAAGCCTACACATAACACACATCACACACATCACATCACAACCTTGTGCTCCAGAACATCTGATCACATGCACATTATCAACTTGTGCTGTTAATATCATGAACAGCAGCTACGCTAATTCCTCTCCACTGCTTCTCTTTCTCTCCCCATCCCGAGGCTTCCTGAGGTTTGGCCAGCTCCAGTCACGTCCCACCTCGTGAAGATTGTGGACCTATGGATGATCATGGAGAAGTAGATGCCGAGTGTTTAAAGGCCCTGGCATGGAGAAGCTGATGCTGGATCTATGATGATCACAAATTGTTCTGTATTGTTGAAAGATTTATGACCAAACTTTTGATGTCACCCATATGTGGATGGGTTCCCCTTTGAGTCTGGTTCCTCTCAAGGTTTCTTCCTCATATCATCTAAGGGAGTTTTTCCTTGCCACTGTCGCCACGGCTGCTCATCAGGGACAAACGCACACCATTCACCTTCACTGTTGTTTTCTGTAAAGCTGCTTTGAGACAATGTCTGTTGTGAAAAGCGCTATACAAATAAACTTGACTTGACTTGACTTGACTATTTATTATAAAAAGTGAAAATTATTACACATTACCTGCTGGTTTGCCTCCTTTTCATCCAGAACTCATTAATCTTGTTCCCACCAGCACAGTATCTTTTTGCATCTCGTCTATGTGCTGTACGATTCTTCCTAAACTCTAAGCATGAATGATTTTGCACTATATTATTATATTGCATGAAGGTCTTACAGGACACTGAACTAAACAATTTATGTATAGGGTCAAAATTAATGTAAGAAATTCTGTTTTATTTTGTTGGAAAGTGCAGGGCAGAGATGGGGGTCCTTTTAGACACTAGACCATGTGGTTTTCCTGTGGTTAAGATGTTCAGCTTCTACATGGTTATTTTGAGAAGAGAGGGTCTCAATGCTTTCATTTTTATCTAGTGGCTGTGAACACCTTAAATTTCATTAGCCATGAAGATTTCACTCATTCAGCTCAGTCACTGTTACTCTCTGTATGTTCCACTCTGCCATGACTGGACCCCTGAAGTACAGTACTTATTATATTGAGTTGACTTGTAAAGTGTGTATGTGTTGTATCTGGTCTGTGTGCAGTGCACTTATATATAAAGTCAGTAACTGCTGGTTTTAGGTGTAGAAAATCCTCAGCCCTATCTCATACAAACAGCTCAGAAGAGAAACTCTGGGAATGTGATGTGTAATTTTAAAGCACATGAAATCAAATGATTTGTTTAATTGTCTACAGTCAGTAAAGAGTCGTGAAGTGAGCTGTGATTATTCACTGATCTCTGACCAGACTTCTTCCTTTATGAGTGATAAATACAGTTTGATACGTAAATTACATTCAATCACATGATCTTAATTTAGGAGAAAATCTGTCTCAAAGGGTTTGAGTCCCGTCTCAAAAGAGGGTTTGAACGACGATTGTGTGTGTTCAGGATATTTTAATGATTGTCGCACCGTCGCTGACACACAACTGACCACGATAGACAATGATGCCATGTACAGCCTGCTGCAGATACACTGATGTACATCACACTTTACTGAATTAATACTTATCTAATCCCTGATCCGCATGTCTTTTATGCCTCGACACATAATTTAATTTAATATCTTGCTTTAGGATTTGAAATAAATTGACTTGGCTTGTTGCTATGACACTGAGTGAAGCTCAGGGCAGAACTCAGTCACAGAGCTGTGAAAGGAGCTGATGGTTATTCACTGTGTCATGACTAAATTACCACCTGAGTTCAGGAAGTGGAGAAATGAGTGTTAAATAAACATGGGCACTATGCTAGTACTGGCCTGCTTCAATCAACTGGCATTTAGAAGTTATTTGGTGTCTATTTAAATCTATTTGCATGTCTTCTCTTCATCTATAGAAATAAACATTGAATAGAGAAGTAGCGTGTAATGTCTTTTATTAAAGAGACTTGATCTTATGATTTCTGATGCTTATTTGCCTGATTGTATCTAAAAATCAGGATTTTTAATATAAAAATCTGGTCAGTTTGCTCCAGTTTTTCTTTATCGGGGGGTGAAACTACAGTCTGGAACTCATTTGCCATCGTGACAGAACAGCATCCGAGAATAACCAGAAAATTATCCACTGATTGATGGTCAGCAAGCAAAGGGTTTCATTTCTCCCCATACTAACATTTGCTCTGGTCCTCTAATGTGATTGGCTGAGTGATGTTCTAAGCGTGCCACTATTTCCCAGGAGCATGCTGCCACTGTGTGTATCACTTCATTAAATTCACCACATTAAATTTCTCTTCCTAGTTTAAAAGCGTTAATATTGTAGAGTTAATGACGTCATCAAAAGAACATGACAACTACTATTTTTCAGGATAATTTTTTTTCTGACAGCCAAAGATGAAAATGAGTTTAATGTGACTGTACAAATTAGGTGACATTTAGTCTTTTTGTGCTTAACAACACTAGGATTTAATACTATATAGTAATATTTCTACTGATTGTACTGGTTATTAATTACAGAAGCACACAGATGAAGGTCACACGTGAGAAGAATGGATCCATGTCCAGATGACTACAGTGACATTTATTTTCAGAGCAAACTGTGTTCCAATACACAATGAATGAAAATGATCAATCTAGAATTTATTTTTATTTAATCCAAACATTATAAATTTTGCTGTTGGTGTTTACGGGAATGTTACTACTGAAGATGGATGAACTCGCTGGCTCCCTATGGTGGTTTAAATATGTTCTGCTCTAAGTTTTCTTTATAAATAGAGACTGGAGGTGGTGCTGTGATGTGAAACTGAAGTTCAGTCAGACGGAGTCACAGGACACAAGAAAATACTGCAGAAACTTTAAACATTTTAGAAAATGATAAATGTGTACAGAACTAAAGAAACATGTTCATGTCCTTTTTCTTATTTATGTGTAAAGTGCTCAGAAGTGAGTGTGTGAATCAGACAGTAGGTTACAGTTGGGCGTTAAACACTAGACTGTGGTTCTCCTGTGGTTTACTTGAGCTGCTTCCTGATTCATTTACTTTTGAGACAAGAGTTATGATGCTTTCAGTTCATCCAGTGGCTGTGAAATGGCACTGCTGGTCCTCCTGCTGTTCTTCCATCTGATTCTGGACATTTACTCTCAAAGTGAGTTGTTATTGTGGTGTTGTGAGAGGAGAGATTTATTATTTGTAGATGTTTAAAAAGTAATTCTACAGATTCTTAGAAATATTATAAAGAAAGCAGTTCTGTTCAGTAGGTGTAGTAACTACATGGTTTGGTGTGTGTGTGTGTGTGTGTGTGTGTGTGTGTGTGTGTGTGTGTGTGTGTGTGTGTGTGTGTGTGTGTGTGTGTGGTTCCACAGCAGACAGTGATGAGGTTTACACAGAGGTGATGTACACATTCTCCCCTCAGCAGCTTTAAGACGAAACCCAGCTCGTTTCAACTTCTTCTGAATGATGGACACTGAACAGGAGAAATGATCTCTGTAATTAATCTGATTATTAGTGACTTCTCATTTAAACTATTTCCTAAAAAATCTTTTGTGTGAATCACTTTAATACTGAATTTGTACATTGTTGAGGTGGTACAGTGATGATGTGGAGTGAATTTAACTATTAAAGGAAAATTTATTTGAAAACAGTTTCTCAGTGTGTCGGTTTTCTCAGAAGTCAATCAACACTGAATCACCATATAAACACCTGCTCAAACAAACTGCCAGAACTGAAGGGAAATTATTATGTTTTCTAATAAATTTAAAACACATTAAAGTTCTTTAGTCATCGAGACTTTGTTCATTCCGCTCAGTTATTGTTACTGAACTCTTTATATTCCTCACTGGCACTGACTGGATCTGTGCAAAGTTGGCTTGTGCTGTGTTTTGTTGGTTTGTGTGGCAGTAATCAGACACAGATGAGAATTACAACACATTACCTGCCGGTTTGCCTCCTTCTTATTCATATCTTAATCTGGACCAGACCCCCACCATCACAGTACTGCATGTAGAAATATTAAATACACATGAACAAGACACATATAATACATTTCCATGTGATTCCAACATCCTACATGTTGTGCAGTGACAATCTGCACTCATTTTATTATATTTCATCACAGCTTTAGAAGACACTGTTCATGGGGGAGAATCTTAATAAAGTATGTATATATATATATATCATAATAAATATAATTCTATATTCTACTTTTGTTTAGTTACCTGGAACCTTCAGTGCATGTTATGTGGTTTTCCTGTAGCTAAAATGTTCAGTTTCTACATTCTGGTATTTTAAGAAGAGAGTTTCGATGCGTTCATTTATTCCAGTGGCTGTGAAATGGTGATGCTCACCTTCCTGTTCTTCTTCCATCTGATTTTGTGTGAATCAGACAGTAGGTTACAGTTGGGCGTTAAACACTAGACTGTGGTTCTCCTGTGGTTTACTTGAGCTGCTTCCTGATTCATTTACTTTTGAGACAAGAGTTATGATGCTTTCAGTTCATCCAGTGGCTGTGAAATGGCACTGCTGGTCCTCCTGCTGTTCTTCCATCTGATTCTGGACATTTACTCTCAAAGTGAGTTGTTATTGTGGTGTTGTGAGAGGAGAGATTTATTATTTGTAGATGTTTAAAAAGTAATTCTACAGATTCTTAGAAATATTATAAAGAAAGCAGTTCTGTTCAGTAGGTGTAGTAACTACATGGTTTGGTGGTGTGTGTGTGTGTGTGTGTGTGTGTGTGTGTGTGTGTGTGTGTGTGTGTGTGTGTGTGTGTGTGTGTGTGTGTGTGTAGATGTTCCTCAGCTGCATGTGTATCCTGAAGTTATCACACAGAGAGGATCAGTGCAGCTTCACTGTGCTGCTCCACACAATGTTAAAGTGTCTCAGTGTTATTTTTACCCAGAGAGAGACAGAACAAATATAAAACTCTCTCCATCATGTCGACTCTCACTTACTGGTTCTGAACTGATCATGTGGACACGACGCAGGTCTCCTGGAACATTTAATATCATATGTTACTACGCTTTGGATAATTCTGTTCGTACTCCTTCTCCTCACTCTCTCCCAGCTCCAGTCACAGTGCAGAGTAAGTGCTTTATTACAGTTGATGTTTGTATAAAATCCTGTTTGTATTTCACATATAACATTATTTACACTACAGACATGTCTTTATCAATTAACCTCTTTCTGTAATCTTATTTATTTATATATTTATATTTGATCTTTTTTCCATTTCTCTGCAGGTCAAAAACCAAAACTAAGTGTTGTTTATGATCATCAGTCTGATGAATTCAGATTTGTATGTGAAATACCAGAGTCAGAATCAGTAACTGCTGGTTTTAGGTGTGATCTCTACACTGGAGAAAATCCTCAGCCTTTTCCAATACAAACATCTCCTTTCAAAAAGAGAAACTCTGGGAAGGAAGTGTGTATGTTTATAGCACAGAGAAATGAAGTGTTTCATCGTCTACAGTCAGTAAAGAGTCGTGAAATGAGCTGTGATTATTCACTGATCTCTGATCTCACTGCTCGCTCTCTAATGAGTGATAAATACAGTCTGATGCGTAAGTTACACTCAATCACATGATCTTCATTTTGTAACTTTTAATTGTAATTGAACTTTTTTACATTTATTTTTCATCAGGTTTCTTTCCTTCACCAACACAGCCGTCCATCACCACTGAGAAATCTACTGCATGTGAGTTCAGTTTATTTTATTCGCTGCTGTTTTTATAAAATTTTTTGTTAACAGCAGTTCAGTTCCCAAAGCTCACACATCTAGAGGATAAAATAAAAAGGAATGTGTGACGTTCTGAATATCACAATTATGAATGAATTTACTTTTAACTTTCTAAGATCCTACCTGTGCACTTATATAGGTATTTTTTTATTTTTTTTTTTGCAGATCAGAAACCAATATTAAAAGTCAGTTATAATCATCAGTCTGATGAATTCAGATTTGTATGTGAAATTCCAGAGTCAGAATCAGTAACTGCTGGTTTTAGGTGTGATCTCTACACTGGAGAAAATCCTTAGCCTTATAAAAAAATATCCTCTCATAAGAGAAACTCTGGGAAGGAGGTGTGTGTGTTTATAGCACAGAGAAATGATGTGTTTCATCGTCTACAGTCAGTAAAGAGTCGTGAAATAAGCTGTGATTATTGTTTATTGTGTTTGTATTGTTTCTGTACTGTAACATCAGCATCCATCACTACAGAGACTCCTACAGCAGCTCCGTTTATTTCTCCATCTCCCTCTGTTTACTCATTTAAAATAATAAATGACTTTTATTATAATATTGTGTACTTTTCTTTCTTGCTTCTTCAGATCTTTCAACTCACCCACACACCACAAGATACACAACCACTAGTAAGTTTATTGTGTAGTAGTTCTGACCATGAGAAATTATATACAACAATGTAAACACAATCAGCCTTAATTTACATCTCTCACTGAAAATTACATTCATGTAACAGTTACTGCAAATCATTCAAGTTCACACACACACACACACACACACACACACACACACACACACACACACACACACACACACACACACACACACACACACAGTACTGTATAGGGCTGGAATGATGTTTTATCACCATTATGAGAATGTTGAAGACCTCTGTTCACACTCCTTCTCCTCACTCTCTCTGAGCTCCAGTCACAGTGCTGATTACGCTCTACACTACATCTACACATATACAACATCATCTTTATTACTGACTGCTTTAACTGAATTTATAATAAATCTGATGTATCTTCATTACTTACATTTTTATTCACTTTGCATTTCAGATTTACTTCCTGAAACAACAAAGCTGTTCATCACTCCAGAGAAATCCACTGCAGGTCAGACATTCATGTTCATTCAGTTAGACATGTTTTAATTTTACTTGGGTTATTTATATTAGTGTAAGTAACACAATTTTTCCTTTTTGAACAAACAATCAGCAGAATCCCTTCAAATTAACATCATTCTAAAACAGGTCGTCTCTCAGAGTTATGATCGTTTGTCCATTTTTATATGTTGCATTACGACAAAATTGACGATATCAATATTAATAAGAAACTAAAATAGTAAAAACATTTTGGTTTTCAGATTTGAAATGAGAGATGCCGTACTCTCCACAGGGTTCAGTTGTTTTGGTGTTAGAGCACATCATTTTCTCTGTGTTTTTGATGATTAAAAGCCCAATTTTTGCGCCCGTCCATGCGCCGCTGTCACATATGTATATACTGTATAGTTTATAGAGTACGGTACTGTAAATTACTTTGTTTTGCTGAATGATGTAGTGTAATTTGTTAAATTAATAACTAATTACAGTAAACTTCCACATACTGATCACTATGCTTTAAGACTCCTGGGTAGATTGGCCATGTCTTAATTTAAGGTAATTTCAAGTTACATTGGGGTCATAGGAACGCGTCTCCATCCTAAATAAGAGACTGCCTGTATATTATTAATCTCACATTTAGGAACCTACACTGTTTATTTTTAGCCTTTGTTTTTAACATCTTCTTGATTGGGATCCGTCCTAAAATGTTCTTTAAAAAAAAGAACTCTCTCATGTTCACATTTTAGTACATAAACACAGACCTGTATCTGAGTATTCAGGAATTTACCCAGTTAACAAAACACATTACTATACGCCTTTCTGAACATCATTATTGTTACATTTTTTTTAATCATTTTTCTAGAACAAAATCTGTATTTATAGAAACATTGATGTAAATATTCTTACAATTGACAAAAATGTTCTATCAAGAAAAATTCATAAAAACTATTAGAGATCCTGGTGGACTTTAAGGTCTTTTCTTTCTTGCTTCTTCAGGTCTTTCAACTCAACCAATCACCACAAGATACACAACCATTAGTAAGTTTATTGTGTAGTAGTTCTGAACATGAGAAATTATATCCAACATTTTAAACACAATCAGCCTTAATTTACATCTCTCACTGAAAATTACATTCATGTAACAGTTACTGCAAATCATTTAAGTTTACACACACACACACACACACACACACACACACACACACACACACACACACACACACACACACACACTGTATAGTGTTAATTTTGTCACCAGCATTATGAGAATGTCTATTAATTTATTACAATTATATCAATTATACCCTTAAAATTCTCTCCTGTAGCTATGAGTGCCACAGTTACACCTGATCATCATAATCAAAGCCTAACCACTACTGCTTACAGTGAGTTATTAAGTCTTCAGGCACACACACACACACACACACACACACACACACACACACACATACACACACTTTCTGCAATACACTAAATTTGTACAGTTTTTATATAATATAAACACAATCAGGTTAAATTTTAAGTTATATATTTGGTAATATATGTGCATTTTAATACATTCAGTATTGTAGTATTTTCCAGTGTAATTTCTGCAGATATGATGAATAATTATTGTGTTTTTATAAGTTTTTTTTGTTTGTTTTTTTACATGTATTTGCTTTTTATTTTGTTAGACTTATCCATTACTTCATCAGCCGGACACAGAACTTCTCTCAGAGGTTAGTTCATTTCTTCAGCCATCACTTAAGAAATAAGAATCTTCACTTTCACGATTCCCTTTTTATTGTATATTAATGGTAATTCTCTCTGTATGTTCATCTGAATTTCCTGGTTCTGATGTAGACACCACAGACTGCCCAACAATAAGTGACTAACAATTCACATTTGTTTATGACATAGCTACATATTAATAATCTGGCCATGTTTAGCCAATGAAACAGACATGCTTTTATAGTGGTAGCTCAGTGTTTACTGTGTTGGACTTTGTGGAGGTTGTGAGAGCAAATCCCAGCATCACCAACTTACCACTGCTGAGCACCTGTGCAAGCCATTAACCTTCAACTGATCAGTTGTATAAAAAAAACAACATTATAATTCGCTATGGATTAATACATCTGGCAAACGGCAAAAATGTCATTACATTACATCAATTATATCCCTGTAACAGCATGATAGTGATTTATTCTTCACTGTACACAGCAACCATATAAACTATAAATAATAATGTGATTTTTTTTCAGGATCACTGATTGTCCTTTTGCCTCCAGTCGTCGGTGTTGTACTGGCTGGACTGATCAGCATCTCTCTCTGCATGTTCATCAGTAAGACTTTAGATTCATTTTCCAGTTTCACTATTGTGTAGGTAAATAGGATATTAATTGGTCTTTTTTTTCCCTTTTTTTTTAGGAAAACAGAAAGTTAAGAGGTTAGAAATGTATTGTGTTCAAATTAATAATATCAGTTTACACACAGGGTTTAACTGTTTGAAGCAACTAACGGTGTTTCTATGGCTTTTATTTCCCTCTAAGACATAATTATTTGACCAGTGATGATCAGGGTGCGTTTATCAATTTCTTTCTTGTCTAGAAAATTCCAAAATACAGTACAAACTATTTTCTATTGAGCCTGGGTAAATATTCAGTATTGATTTATTTCTTTTTCCCCAGGAGGCATGCTTTCAATGCTGAATATGAACACAGTAAGTAGCATTTATGTCATTATTATAGTAATCATGCATCAGCTAAAATAGATTCTTGGGTAAAAAATGAATTTTCTCCGATGTTTAGTCCAATTCAGAAGCTGCTGGACCTTATACTGTGATCAGCTCAGTACTTTTACCATCCCTGTCTTTGGGTAAATTATGCAGCACAAACTCATTCACAAACACATAAACTGCTTTAAAACACATAGATTGAGGAAACGTGAGGGACAAACATACACTTATGTACACTTATTCTTATTCATTCTTTTATACCACATTACCTGTGTAAAGCTGCTTTGAGACCATGTCCAACATTAAAAGCAGTATACAGATAAAAATAAATTAAATTGAACTGTAGCAAAAATAAAAGATGTTTTTTTTTTAAATAAGGAAGTAGGGTAGAAAAAAATTGTGAGAAAATTCGGGTAAAAAAAAACTGTGAGGCACGCAATGGTTTGACTGTGGTGTTAAATAAACCAACAAAAAGTTTCAAGTCAGAAAGATAATGATTATACATCAAGCAGTCGCTGGCACATGGATAAAGGGCTTTGTTTCTTTGTAACCTGGTTTTCATAGTGAGAAGTAATTCAATCAGCCATTGCTGCACTTCCTAACAAGATGTGACAACAATGAGAACGCTTTTGAGTCACAGTAATCAACTGTACATTAAATGTGGCAAAATACTGTTTTTTTTTCCTTCAGAAAGAAAGTGACTCCACATCCATTACAAAATTTCTTAAGAGTTATTCAACTGGTGTTTGTTACTCAGCTGCAACCACAACTGTGTCAACATATTAGTGTGAGAATAATAGTTAATGAGGGTTAATTAATTATTATTGTTCCTGCATATATCAAGATAAGGAGTGGGCTTTGAACTGAGCCTTGAGGAACACAAGGCTTTACTTTGATTGGATAAAAGATTTCACAGGTAACATAAAAAACCTAATACCAGTCAATCAGACATAGAAATTGTACAAAACTACATGTACAGTCTGATCACCAATGCTCTAGTTTCATGACAATTTTTCTCAAAAAACTCCCACATTCAAATCCCAAATTTCAGAAACCAGATGACAAATATGCAAACGATTTAAAAGATTCGTGCATTTAATTGCACTTGCATATCATTATGCTTTAACTTTCAGATGAGGGTTAAATTATAGGGTTAGGGTTGGTATAGTAGCTCATTGAAGAGGGTCGTGTAGCCAAAAAAATACCTTTGTGAATCATTTGATATTACGTACATGTTACTATAAGATGACATTAACCTTCCAAATAATGTGAATTTTCAGACACCGGCAGAGACACAAAAGAAGATTCTAAGCAAAAAGAGGTGAGCAACAGTTTTTAATGCAAACTGGATAAAGTGTTGCACTTCTTTGGGGTTTGAATATTACAGCATTTCATTGCTTTCTTAGCAACAGTTTTACAAAACAGTCTGGTTTTATTAGACAATTGCTGACATGGTACTGTTTTGTTTGGATGCTTTCAGGACGATGTGTATCACATGTACTGCACCATCGCTGACATTTAGGTGGTCAACAAAAACAAAAATGAAGTGTACAGCCAGCTGCAGATGCACTGATGCAAATTATAGCTTTCTTTTATTGCTTTTATTTTCATGCAGTGCATGGCTTATTTTAATACTCTGCTTTGGATCTGTAAATAAAACTGACTGCTGTGTGGTCCTGTGAGAAATGCTAAGACAAAGCAGTGGTTTGGCAAGTGAGTAGCTGTTGCAGGAAGTAGAGAAAGCCACGAAAAAGTACACAGACTCTCAGGCCTACTCAGTCTCAGAGATACAGAAAGAGATGTGAGCTTGTGTGGTCAAGCTACAAACAGCAGTAGCAGCACCATTTCAGTTTCCTTAACCTCTGTTAATCTTCTTAACCATATTTCATCTGCTTAATCATGTTTAACAGTTCCTACATAATTCTATTTTCATAAATTTCTTGTTTTTTTGTTTGTTGACTTGTGCAAAGAAACCAAAACAATGCAACATCAAAGCTGAACATTCAGTCAGAAAAACTCTCAGCTCTCTAATGAATGACTAAACAACATAAATACGTTAGCTAACGAGGTCCAGGCATTCTTCATCAGCTCCCTTCCAGACTCCTTCTTTCAGTGCAAAACCTGTAGCTAAGCCACGCCCACTGCTACAGCTGACTGGAGGCAGTAGTTCTGGTCCATTTATATAATTTCTTTTACTCTTATTAAATGGAGTCTGAACATAATATTGGTCCCTGTTCATGTGACCTGAACTGCACTGAGGGGCTTTTGGTTGTTTTTAAACTTGAAGTTAGAAGTTATCTAAACAGTAGAATGATCTGATAAAATACCAGAGTTTGGATCTAATAAAGCTCTATAAATATACATAAAGAACATAATGATATACACAGAGTGTTTTTAGCAGGTCCTGAGTCCTGAGGTCCTTTAGCAGGACTGCGGTCCTGAGTCATGGTTCTGAAAGTTGTTATTTTAAAAAATACAGAAATGTGTTGTGAAATATGTTGTGCTTCTGCTTTCATTTGACTGGTTCACATGGGCACATACACACTGACCCATCCCCGTTAACAATCACATTTACATGGAAAACGCACTTTAGCACTCTGTGACACACAATTTCGATGACATCAGTGTGACAAGCACTCTCGTTTCTCCTTGTTATTTCTGTTCCTTATTACTTTTTTATAAACCTTATCAAACGGTGGGAATGTAAACAGCTATGTGGTGTGTGACAAATAAAACAGTTTCATGTGCACCATCTGAAACATAACAACAAAAGTCTGGTTTAAAAAAACAAGTGACAAAGTGACATTTTCTGTGTGAACTATAACACCACAGCACATACGCTGTCCTGAAACATATTTTATCATTTTTATTTATCTACCTTTTTTTTTTTTTTAATCCTTAATTCTATTCATTTTATGCTCAAATGCCGGACAAACATAAAAAGCATTTCACTGCATATTGTACTCTGTATGTATGCGACAAATAAAATTTTATTTGATTTTGACACTGTTTTTATTCAATATATTTTCCATTTTTTATTTGTTTGTTTGTGAGTTGTTTGATTAGCTGCGTATTTGTTTGTTCATTTTAATACTTTTTACTTTAATTCATCTAATAATGTTACTTTCATTTATTTTCATTTATTTGATCTCACAAAAGCGCATTTTGCCTCAGTGATTCATCTGCACCCATCAAGACTTCAAGATACCCCCCCCCAAAAAAAATAAATCCCCAAATGAAGACCAAATATCAGACCGCTGATGGAAAATATGCTTTTATTTACAATAAATGGCTTTGTTTCTTTTTGAGGTAAAGTTTGAATCATTTAAAAGACATTTTCTTTAGTTTTTTATTTAACGCAGGCATTCTTGTGCAATTCATCATAATTAAAAATCATTGTTCTGTAGGATATCTCATACAGTTTTCTCACTTCATGCATGTTTATTTCAATTAATCAAATAAAATATTTTCACGGGCAGACGAATGGGAATGAATCCGACTTTTTTTTTTTCAGTTGCCCAGAAACAGTGGATAATTACATTTTGAAAGAACAAAAAGCAGTGATTCGTTATAAGCGTGCTCGTGTCCCACATGACCCGGGAATCATGGCTCAGATTCAGAACAAAACCTCCACATGGTCGTGTCCCAAACGCTATTTCACAAATTCACAAGTACATATTATTATTTTTATCCCAAACCAGAGCAAACAAAAGGCATCCTTCAGCTGCGAGTCTGTTACCGTCAGCATACATTAAATGTAATGCTTAGAAACCGTTTACACCTAAATCTAAAATTCAAATAAATGGGTCATGTAATACAGCAGAAAGTTAGCCATGTTTAGCGTCCTTGTGCTGCTTATAAACTGCTAATTTGGCAGCAGGCTGCTAGCTAGCAAAATGGCTGCCACAGCACAGGGCTAGTTTGGATTTATTAAAAGCAACGTCTATACACACACTATACGAACTGGATTTTTTTCAAGATCTCATTAGAATGAAGTCTAAGAAAGGCCCTCCTAGCATTTGTGTCATGCCACTTTTTCCCCAACACTCCCCTTACACCCAGACTTTCTCAAAGGTCATATAAAGGTCACTGAACCTTTAAAGTGTCAGCAGGTTTAATTTTCTTAAGTCCTAAAAATTTGTTTTATTGTTTCTGTCAGCAAGCTGCATTTGAACTGTTGTTTTAGTTTTCACCCCCCCCCCCCCCATTTAGCATTAGCTGTTAGCGAGGATGATCCTTTTGAATGGCTGGAAGGTCGAAGGTCACATCAGGCGTCACCTGGAAATGAGGATGATCAGGAGGGGAATCAGAGCGGCAGTTAGCGTGGGAGTAAGGCCCGCGGCTGAGCCACACTCCATGGCGTTTTCCTGCATGGACACACACACACACACACACACACACACACACACACACACACACACACACACACACACACACACACACACACACACACACATTTCACATGCTCAGGCTTTGTGTGCACCAACATTTGGTCAATTAAGAAAAGTGTTGCAATAACAAAATAGAAAAAAATACTACACAAGATTCCATACCTCAGAATGGAAGGGGTGACAGGAATCAGGACGTTTACGATCCTTCTGAAATTTTAGCATCTCACACTTCAGGGACTCATTGTGTGTTTAGAGGTTAAAGCATATAAACTTTCACACACTGTGTGTGTGTGTGTGTGTGTGTGTGTGTGTGTGTGTGTGTGTGTTATTTTTCATTTCTAAAAAAAGACAGATATATAACAGAGCTTGAATATCATTTCTAACACCAGCTAGTCTAAACTCCGCTAACACCAGCTAGCTCGCTAAGAACAGCCTTCAAAAGGTCACATAATTTTCAATGAACCTCAATTTCATCATTAAAACACTACTTACACCTGAATGCATATATTTTTCCTGTGATATCGCTGTAATAAATTATATCTGATATTATTAAGATCTAGCTAGCTAATTTAATAGCCAGTTAGCTACTTTCCTGTTTAGCTAACAGGGAAAAGCGACTCAGATAAGCAGACACTAAGGATTTCTAAGTGTTTCAGCAGGACCTTGCGATTCTAACGTGTGTCTTGTGGTTCTGTTGTTTAAAATGTTTGTATTGTGTTGTCTCTTTCCTCTGTTTCAGATTCTGTGTGCAATGCAGCACTTTTTCCTATTTTACTGCCAAACCTTGTTGTGTTTTAATCAGAGATGTATGTGAAAACATAAAATAAAATAAAACTAATAACAACTGCACAACTGTACAAATAAAAACTACTGCACATCATATAGCTTCTGATGGGTGAGGAACTGATTCTGCTCAGGTTGGAATCAAGATATAAAACATGTTCATGCTAAGAATAGCTTAAGCACTCAGACTTCCTGTATATCTAATTACAGCAGAGGTAAGAGTTTACAAATCACACTTCTATTCATATAAACACAAAATCAACCTGAGTTTGTTTTAGCTACGTTGTCCTTAATCTTTTTCCTACACGTGTCACTGAGCTGTTTTTGCTGAAAAAGTTACCAATTAGTGGATCTTTTCTGTATTTTTGGACAAAGCGTGTTGATTGTGGCTTCAGGGACACGCTGAAAATATGAATAATGTCGAGCTGAATGCTGCTGATAAGTTGTGAAGGATATAAATGATCTCGACGGGCTCCATGGAAACAGGAGGGGTAGAGCTACAGTCACACTTGTTCTCTACAACGACCATGAAGAGGTTACTGCTGGGGATCTGCTGTATCACAAACGTCCTGAAAGAAAAAGATAGAAAAGTGATATCATTTATACCGAGCAGATCATAGTTAGGGGCCTTGGTGAAGGGTCCAACAGTTGCAAATGGCAATCAGAAGACAATTTAACCACTGATCTAACACCTCCAAAAGGACAAAAAGAGAGACATAGAGACCGAGGACCCAAGAGGCACATACTCGTTACTTTCCAACATTTCATCTTAACAAAATATATCCTCACACTCCCCTTTTTTTTTATTTTACACTCGTCCTTGCAAATCTTGAGCACAAATTGGTGACTTGATCAGGCCTGGGGTGCAGTCAGCGTTCCAATTTAAAAAGGTGTTTAATAGGGGTTGAGTTTAGAGCTCTATAGAAGAAGATCTTTCACTCCAACCCATGCAAAGCATATCTTCATGGAGTTTGATTTGTTCACAGGGGTATTGTCATGCAGGAACAGGTTTGGTCTCCCAGTTCACGTGAAGGGAAAATTTAATGCTAATGCATCCAAATACACCTGTGCAATTGTGTGCCAGTTTGAAAAAGAACACATATGGCTGGGAAAGTCAGGTGTCCCAATACTTTATCCATATAGTGTATTTTTATATCCATTAACTTAGTAAAGAAATAAAGTGTTACAGAGTAAAACAGAAGATATTACAGAAGAAGTACTTCTCAGATGTAAGTTGGTCCATGCTGTTCCTGAATGTGTGCTGCACCTCTTTATAATCACTGAACACTCTTTTATTAAAACAGCACATCAGGATGACAACCCAAACAACCTTCAAGGTTCTGATAAGAGCGTTTTCTCCCAGAAACGGTGCAGCACTTCACGTCTCGGTGCTTACATGTGCACGTCTCTCTGCGTCTCAATAAACCCAGGGCTCTCTTTTGTGCGAGAGACTATGTATACATGTGTGTATATATGTGTGTGCATGCATGCGTGAGAATGTGCATATGTGTGTGTGTGTGTGAGTATATGTGTGTGCATGCATGCGTGAGAATGTGCATGTGTGTGTGTGTGTGTGTGTGTGTGAGTATATGTGTGACAATGAATGTGTGAGAATGTGTATAGATAAAATAAGATATACCTTTATTCGTCCCACAGGGGGGAAATTCCTGTTACAGCAGCAAAGAAAAGAAATGTGCAGAAATATAAAAAGAAAAAAAACGTATGCGTGTGTGTGCGCGTGTGTATGTGTGTGCCTGCATGCGTTAGAATGTGTATGGGTGTGTGTACTTATGTTTGACTCAGAAAGCCTGTATTGTGAGACATCGTTGTGAAAGGAACTGAGAGCTCGAAGTGCAAGTTATTACCCACATTAACATTTCAACTCTTAACTGAAACCACAGACACTCTTCATCAGCAGCTCATTTCACACTAAGAAACTGCAAGACGTAACTCTATGCTACACGTCTCACGGCCAGTTCCCACCAACCAAGCAGCTACTACACTAGTGCAAGATATCACATCACTGGATGGCATCAGGTAATAAAAGTCAAATAAATAGATGAATAGTCAAAAATAAAATAAATAAATAAATAAATAACATTAAATGGACATCAATAAAACAAGACAAATGACAGTTAAAAAAATGGGGGTGGGTATAAACGTTTAGCCGAGCTCTGGTGCAGAGTACAATTCTTTTTCACTTAAGAAACAAAGAGCTTCTCCACAACACCACACAGTCTCAAACATCTTCAGATCCCCCATACTCTTGTAAAAGTTAAAATCAACAACAATCCTGGATTTTGTAAGTCTGGAGAAGATTCTAATGGCATCACAGTCAGTGTTTTGAACCATTTTGTTTTTTCTGCTCAGGTATATTGCCATTTTAGCTTGACCAAAAGAGAGAGAGAGAGAGAGAGAGAGAGAGAGAGATAGTTCATTATGGTAAAGGTGTTGCATCTTAACTATTAATGATACAGCATGGTCTCTGTTAGGTCTCTCACTTTCTCTCTAACACACACACACACACACACACACACACACACACACACACACACACACACACACACACACACACACACAGAGTTGGGTTAAGCAGAATAACCATAAACCATAATCCTATTCTCAATCTCAACCTCAACCACACACTGGGGGAAAAGAATGAGCTGTACTTCACCAAAATTTCTGCAATGCAAATTACATCAATGAAAACACACACACACACATACACACACACACACACACACACACACACACACACACACACACACACACACATACATACACACACACACCTGAGACATCCGTCGCAGTCGATGCTGCCAGCCGTCTCTTTGATGGTGCGCTCAGAGACAAACACCGGATACTCCATATCACATGGCACCATCATCGCCCTCCTGTGCACCCTGTCAGCTGTAACACACACACACACACACACACACACACACACACACACACACACACACACACACACACACACACACAAACAATCATAAATCCATCCTAATAACTATACAAACTGCATTAATCCTTCAAAGCCATAAGGAACTCAATACCGCAATCACCTTTTGCTCTCGAGTCCCAACTCCACCAGCTGTAGAGGTTAAACTCTAGCAGGAATCTGTAACACACACACACACACACACACACACACACACACACACACACACACACACATAAAGATTACACATCACGTATAACTGGCAGATTTTGAAGCTTTACTTACAGGATAATTTCACTGATGAGCCACTTCAAAGCAGAGAAGGGCTAAAGAAAAAAAAAAAAAACGAGAAACTCACATTACTTTATTATATACAGTATATCATTTTTTATTACTTTACCAACCCTATGTTTTAAAATGTATGAACTTATATATTGCATAAATTGAACATCAAGTATTTGCTGGAGATGTAATCGACACAAATACAACACAATGGTATTATTTGAATTGAACTGATAACTGGATCTTCTCATGTAGACCATGTGGTGGAAATACAAGGTGAAGACCCACTGGTGAAAATAATATCAGCTGATCTGCTGATTACCGTTACCACACTAATATTCACAGTCATGTTCATACTCACATTCAGTAAAGTGCGTGCACTGTCACTGCTGCCTACATACTCCTTACACAGAGCCTGATAATCATACAGAGTAATCCTGCAAAACACACACACACACACACACACACACACACACACACACACACACACACACACACACACACACACACACAGTAAAACAAATTGATCTGATAATATACACACAACATTTTTTTTGAAACTGATCATCTAATAAACTGTAAGCTTTATACTCTATTATGTACCTCTATACAGATGTGTGTATGTGTGTGTGTGTGTGTGTGTGTGTGTGTGTGTGTGTGTGTGTGTGTGTGTGTGTGTGTGTGCCTGCACTCTGACCGTTTAAAAGAGCCCATCAGGAGCAGTTTGTTCATGACGGCCCCCTCCACCTCTCCAAAGAACAACCTCGTCTGTGAACAGACAGGAAGTGATGTCAGAACCTTTTGGAAGCAGTCACAGCTGTTATAAACATGTTAATATGCAGCAGAGTGAATAGCTAGAAACATAAGCATTGTCTCAGTTTGGTTAAGATGAAGAAATAATGGCGAATATGGCATAGAAATTTGTAAAAATCTTGCTCAGTGCTGGCAGGGGTGCCAATATTTTGTGCCAAACAATAAGACATTCATTCCAGGACCAACCTGAGAATAATCCTCAGACACCAGGATGATGCCGTTGTTGTCAATAAGGTAGCATTTAATATCCTGATATAAAAGTGAGAGAGGGAGGAGAGAGTAGAAAGTGATAAAGAGAGACACACATACAGATAGAGAGAGAGGGGGGGGGGGGAGATCTGCATAAATACAAATTCAAATAGGAAGTGTCTCATGGAGGTACACAGGAATCTGAGTGGGACTAAAAGTGAGCTGCTGTCTCACTGTGAACATCATGTGAAACCTGAATAAAACCACCTGTCTGTGTGTGTGTGTGTGTGTGTGTGTGTGTGTGTGTGTGTGTGTGTGTGTGTGTGTGTGTGTGTGTGTGTGTGTGTGTGTGTGTGTTTGTGTGTGTGAGCAGGAGAGGCAGAAAAGGAGGGATGATTGAATAAAAGAGAAGGAGGGAGAGAGAGAGAGAGAAAGAGAGAGAGAAAGAGAGAGAGGTTACCTCATTGTCACAGCTGATGCTGCATTTCCCGTCCAGGGCGTTACACTGTGAAGAACGAAGGATCAGATGATTAAAGCTCATCTTCTCTCAGCATCTTCACACCTTCACTGTACACTGTTCCACTTTTCAGTGAATATTAATGTTAATAATCTGTAATACAGTCTGTAATATTCTGTGGTAATGAGTCATGCCTGCTATAATCAGATCCCGAGAGCTTCACGAGTACGAACGAGCATTTAGTTTTTAACATCTCACCTGTCGACTCGCTGTCCAAAACTTCCTCTGAAAGAATTCCAGTTTCATCTGAATCCCAACAGCTGTGTGAGCACATACAAATATCACAAATATTATCCTCAAATTTACCTCAAACCTAATTATTTAATTACAATTTAAACATTTATAAAATAAAATCTAATGTTAAAATTGTATGTGAAATCATTATGAAGTGTGTATGAAGTAATTATGAAGCTTATATGAAGTTCATATGATGCCCATATAAAGTCATTATAAAATGTAAAAAAAAATCACTTACAGGCCACTATAGGAGACTTCCTGTCATCCTGGAGCTGGATAGCAGTGCTGGCTAATACCACACTTTTATTATCCTGTGCTAAAACACACACACACACACACACACACACACACACACACACACACACACACACACACACACTACATTACACAAACCATTATGAGAAATAAACATAAGAATCATACTCAATTTCCTTTCCAAACACTAGGTGGAACCAGATTACTCTGTGTGTGTGTGTGTGTGTGTGTGTGTGTGTGTGTGTGTGTGTGTGTGTGTGTGTGTGTGTGTGTGTGTGTGTGTGTGTGTCCTACCTGCACTAAAAGGAATGGAGTAGACAAATGTTCCGGGTACTTGCTCAGCCGCTCTCTTATACCACAGGGGAAAGTGATCCGCATTAAAGACGCCCTCGTTATCCTCCCCCCTCAGCAGATTCCTTCATACACACACACACACACACACACACACACACACACACACACACACACACACACACACACACACACACACACACCATTTTAATATTAACTTTAATGATATCTCCATCATCTACACTAAATAGTTCATTATCTGGACAAATTCTAAACAGCAATCTGTTTTCTGATTGGCTGCTTATGGTTTGGTTTAACTCACTGATTGGTCAGCTGCTCTGGGACGACAAACAGGTTGGTTCTGGAGAGACCAGTGCGAGTGCCGAGGAAAGCGATCTCCACTCCTTTATCAGGATTTCTGAGTGTGAGGGGAAAAAACACAAATTCATAGAATTCATTTAAAATGATGAAGTTTAAAACCAAAGGCTTTAATTACATTTGATATTGTTGCAACAAATGAACTTTGTCATGATGCTAAAACTTTGTTTGCATGGCCACATTTTCATGATATATTCATGTATACACTGCTAGAATTCTGGGTTAATATTTAAATATATTTTACAAATAACAGTCGACTCCGAATGTAAAACGGACACCTGCGTAGATGTTGAACTTGTCAACTGTATTTCTGTAGAATGTGTTTATAAATTATTCAGTAAAATGTGTATATGTATAAATGAATCTGTAAATCTTTTGGTTCCGTCCTGTCAGAGAGGTTATGATAACACCAGAATTATGAGTAGAGTTGTGTGGTGTATGTTTACGAAAAAACCTACAGAGTGTTGTAAAGGACCCAAAACCACTTTTGGTTTGCTTCAGTGATAAAAAGTTGAGAGAAACTCCAAAAGACATTGGTGAAATTTTCCTCAGTTTTATGATCTTTTATTGTTAAGGACAGAATGAAAGACCTGTCCTTGGACTAACTGCGTTACTCAAATGCACTAAAAATGAAGTCGTTTGAAAGTGTAATTATTCCTTTAACAGTGATAAAGAAGACAGGAAGTGGAGGGGTGTTCGAGAAGATGTCATGAAGAATGACTTACTCTGACTTGTTGAGAGCAAGGCCGGTCCAGTAGGTCTTGAGCGGAGCTGTGATCACTGCATCAAACAGAACCTGCTGGATCAGCTCTCTGTCACCTACGGCAAGTCAGAGGTGACATTCACAAATTACACAGTGTATAACGAGGATGAGGTACAGATCACTGAGGCGAATTACAAACACCTTCTGTGACATCAGCGTATCCAGAGACAATCACCATAATACAGGTGACCAGGGAGCTTTAGGTTTTTATAAAGTGCTTTATTTTCAGCTTGTTGTAACACAAGATAAAACGATTACTGCATTTCAGGACAAAACTCTCTATTTTCCTTATTACATTTTGAAACATCACTACATTTTACTATAAAAATATATTTTATAAGTCATGCAGGTATACACACACACACACACACACACACACACACACACACACACACACACACACACACACACACACACAGGCTTTAAGCAGTTTTGGTTTGTGGTCTCACACTTGAGATGTGGTTTGCGGCCAGTCAGGTAGAGTTTGATGGCCTGAACCTGCGAGAGGTAGCGATGCTCGTGATGCTCGTCGGTGTTGCAGTACGTCCTGCAGACAGCAAACTTTAGCGTGTCTTACAGCTCCAGCAAAAAAAACATTGGAGGCGAAAATCTAAATCAGACTCTGTGACAATGAAAGTGACCGGGCACCTTTACAACTGAGTAATTAATCACCTCACATAAAAACACACGGGAACAATAGAAGGACAGTAACATCCTCACTCTCTTCATGGTGAAGGACAAACCGCTGTGAGTGTGTGTTTAATACACTCGTTAGCTAACACTGCAGTGCTGGAGGTCCTTCAGGAGTTTGAGAAGTTAAATCGAGTTGGTGCAGACGTTAAATCAGATCACCTAATCCTCCACCTGACCATATTGCTTTACATAACTGGTACAGTTAGCTTAATATTTGCAAGATTGCTAGCAAATGTTTTCTTGCTAACCATTATGATAGTTAATAATGTAATGTAACCTGCTAGTCAATTGAAATATTAGACAACCCTAATCTTGTCTAGCGAATTTCGCTTCT
>NC_139601.1:1245070-1247570 GCF_946808225.1 Silurus aristotelis | reverse complement strand
TTACTTACAGACTCTAAAATAATTATAATAATAATAATAATAATAATAATAATAATAATAATAATAATAATAGGTACACAGTTAGTCATGCTACTAAATAATAGATAATAATAAATAATAAAAATAATAGAAATAATAGAAAAGAAAAATACACAGATTGTTTAGCTAAGACAAACACAACAGTCACAAAAAAGTACAATAAACTCACTCTAGGCTCAAACACACACTTATACACACACTCTCACACACACACTCAGCATGGTTGAGCGTCGGCCAGTGTGGTTTGGACAAAACACAAAACTATATGCACACAGTGGCACAAATACCGTGGCTAACACAATAATACCAACATGGTTACAGAAACACACACACACACACACACACACACACACACACACACACACACACACACACACACACACACAGTCACACACAGTGACTGGATGTTAGGAGAGGAGGGTCTCTGTGGTTACCTCGGCTCTCAGCTCAGGCCTGGCAGGCACCTGAAGGAGCTTTTACTCCTGCATGCAATACATCAAAGGAAAAGGGTTCGCATTACAAAACTACAACTCCCAGCATGCACCTCTGCATCCGACCAGCCTGGCATGGTACAGGACTTTCCCTGTATGAGTCATTAGGTGCAGTAATAAGGGATTATTATTATTATAACTGTATTATCAGCTTTACGAGTTTGTACAATCTGTGCATCGTGCATCATTTTATTGTTTTGTTTTTGTCACAGAAAAGAAACAGTGTTATTAAAACTAATACAGTACATGTTTAGTGTGTGATGTTTTATCAAAGATAATGTTAAACTTTTTCCTATAACTTTTTATAACTACCACTATATTTGATCCAATAGATTTGTATGTAATTTTATATTTATAGATCCCTTTATTTAATCCACCATTTTTTAAAGCAGATAATCGGGGTTACATTGCACTGCAAGCGTATTCTTTATATAACTATATGTATATTACAATGTTTATCCTGCATCTTCAATAAAACAAATGACTCCCCTGACTGGCAGCGACATTATACACACAATTAAAAAAAGCAAACTCTGAAATTACATTTTCTAAGGAAAAAAAAAACGAAGATGATGATTATTACTACAGTGCCATGACCATACAACACATGGTCACATGACCATGTCCATAGGTTTATGGTTTATCATTTTCGAGAAAAAATCTGACCTCTCATTTATAATAAAATGATAAACGATACACAGATGTGTTTTGGAGAGACTTTGGACTGAATGACGTTTGTGTGTGTTTAATGTTCAGTGCTGTAGGAAGCCATAGTTGTGTGTTTCCTTACCAGATGTCGGAGGTCTGGATGCATGAGGATGTAGCCGTTATTGGTGACGGCAAATGCGTAACCGTGAATTCCCAGCTGCAGGAAGAGCAACAGGATTTCATAAGATCTAAATATTTTGTAGAGGCTGTTGATGAGTGTGTGTGTGTGTGTGTGTGTGTGTGTGTGTGTGTGTGTGTGTGTGTGTGTGTGTGTGTGTGTGTGTGCGTCTTAATAACTATCAACTGTCATAACTGTGTGTGATACCTTGTGTTTCGGGACGGTTTTCATCAGGTCTTGAATAGGAATGTCTATTCCCACTACACCCAGGAGAATGCCCTGATTTTTCTGTTAAAGTAAAATGTAAAGAAGGAGATTAGCAATTGAAGGTTAACAAAAATGAGCTACGTATCACTTATTCACTCACACACACCACACACATATACACACACCGTCTCATTCTTTGTGCTGAACACAGGCATGGCCACTGTGGTCATAGGATTTGGGCCGTGGCGTGCAGAAAGCTGGAGAGAAACATCAGGAGGTCAGGGTGATATGTGCAGGAGTTTATATTACACCCTTATATATACACACACCTTATGGACAAAAGATTTGTGAAGATTCGTTCTGCTATAAGGGTGTGTAGTAGTAAGGTTGAGTTCAGAGCTCTCTAGCAGGAGATCTTACACTCCATACCATGTAAAGCACAGGGGCATCATCATGCTGGACATGTTTGGGTCTGCTAGTTCAAGTGATGGGAAAACTGTGCATCCAAAATGAAATGAAAGCACACTATTTAAAAACCTTCACAACACTCTGACTTAGGATTTCAATCTTGAAACGAAGCAACATCGAGCCACATTTGAAAAAAAACTATATTCTGGTTTGGCGAGCCAGCCAGGAGTCAGGCTAATCTAATCTGGAGCGGAAGGAAAGTCAAAGAAACTCAATTTAGGAGTGAGAACATTTTAATAGTATGTACAACATCCAGCCACAACCTACAGCCTTTTAATTAAACTATGCATCTTAGGAGTTGTTTGTGTTGTTTGTGTCTATTATGTTTCATGTGTAGTACAGCAGTGAAAGTGTTTGCCTTATCACTTTCAAGAATAAATCACCATAATTCCACAGTCATCTGTATCTGGGAGTCCAGGGGCACAGAATTAGCCCTGCTGTCTCAGTGGGAGAGGAATATTTCCTTCAT
>NC_139601.1:1220070-1232570 GCF_946808225.1 Silurus aristotelis | reverse complement strand
GTTTACTGCAATGTTTCCGTGACAGGAGGCAATCATTTACTCGTCACCTTGTGTGTGTGTGTGTGTGTGTGTGTGTGTGTGTGTGTGTGTGTGTGTGTGTGTGTGTGTGTGTGTGTGTGTGTGTGTGTCCAGCTTACCTTTGTTGTACATGTTGGTAGGGACTTGCACTACGCTCAGACTGAGGTTCACTGACAGGTTGTTAAAGTGATCATTTGGCTCCAAGATGAACTCTCCTCCCAGCTCCACGCTGTTCCCATCCTCATCCACTTCGTTTATTAGGACCGCGTTAAAGTACTCGTACTGCACACACACACACACACACACACACACACACACACACACACACACACACACACACACACACACACACACACACCTTTAAAATTCATCATGCAGCAAAAATTCACGACACACATTGTGTTCTCCATCACCACATCATTCCCAACATGTGTCTGGATTAACTGCATTTTGTCTGATCTTCTGATTCTCACTGTGCGACCCAGAAAGAACATTTTGTGTACAAGTAAAGATTTGTTTTCCCTGAAAAAGCCAAAGACTGTCAGAATCCTGATATTCTGTGACTGTTATTGTGATTTGGCCACCAGATGCCGCCACTGGACTCTAACACTCCCCCCTCCCCCACACCTGTTTACTTAATGTGTTCCACCTGCACCTTGTTTGTTCTCTGTGTATTTAAGTTGCCCTTTTGAGTTTGTTCTTGTTGGTTTATTGTATAGTCATGTGCTGTTATTTACCTTTTAGCAGGTATTAATTTGTTTTTGTTCTTAGTCTACTGTTCTGTTTCCGAATTTCCCCAATTTTCACCCTTTATTTTATTTATGCTGTTTGCGTTTCTATGTTCTGAGTTTCCCACCTTGTTCCCGAATTGTGTTTCGAGTTTCCCAGCTGTTTATTTAATTCTACTATTAAGCTGTTAATGTTGAACAGTTTTGTAATTGTTTTGTAATGCTTTGAGTTCGGCTCCCCAGGTTTCCTGCCCAGTTTCTGCATCATTTTAGTTTTAGAGCGGTGTTCTTTCTGATTTGGTGTCTTAAGTTTCCAGAGTTTTTCCCTTATTGGTCTTTTTTGTCTGAGTATTTTTGTTGACCCTGTTTAGTTGTGCTCTTGTTGGTTATTTGATGCCTGAATTTCAAATGAGCTTTTTGTGTTTGAGGCCTGATTGTTCATTTTCTGTTAAAACTAGTTCAAGACTGTTTGCACACAATGCACTTTGTGGCCAGGCCAACTTGGTTTAGTACTTGGCTCTGTGTTCAGTTATGTAGTTTTGTTTTATGTAGCACCGGGATTCTGGAGAAAAGTTCATATCACTGTCTACTAAGTCAGGCTTACAGTGGTGTGAAAGTGTTTTCCCCCTAAACCTAATAACTGGTTGGGCTGCCCTTAGCAGCAACAACTGCAATCAAGCGTTTGCGATGACTTGCACTGAGTCTGTTGCTGCGCTGTGGAGGAATTTTGGTCAGAATTGTTGTAATTCAGCCACATTGGAGTGTTTTAGAGCATAAACCGCCTTATTAAGGTCACGCCACAGCATCTCAATAGGATTCAGGTAAGGACTTTGACTAGACCACTCCAGTCTTAATTCTGTTTTTCTTCAGAGCTCCTCAGAGGATGTTTCACCATTCCCGCAAGGTCGCCTCTCTGCTCCCGAGCTCCTGCAAGGTCTTTTTTTCGCTCCCAAGCTCCGCTGGAGGCGTTGCATCACTCCGGGCAAGGTATTAGCTTTGTACCCGAGCACTGGCAAGGTAGACTCATCACTCCCAAACTATGCTGGAGGTGTTGCATCACTGCCGAGCCCCGGCACAACGGTCTTTGTTTGCAAAATCTGGCAGGGTAGGAAGCTTTGCTCCCGAGCTCTGCTGGGGGTTTTGTATCGCTCTCAAGCTCCAGGCAAGGTAGTAGATTTGTACCTGAGCACTGGCAAGGTAGTCTCATCGCTCCCGAGCTCGGCAGAATAAAGACACTTTGCTCCTGGGCACAACAGAGGATGTCTCTCTGCTCCCCAGCCCCCGACAAGGTTGTCTCTCTGCTCCCCAGCCCCCGACAAGGTTGTCTCTCTGCTCCCCAGCCCCCGACAAGGTTGTCTCTCTGCTCCCCAGCCCCCGACAAGGTCGTTGCGTCGCCCCCGAGTTCCGCACAAGGTCGTTGCGTCGCCCCCGAGTTCCGCACAAGGTCGTTGCGTCGCCCCCGAGTTCCGCACAAGGTCGTTGCGTCGCCCCCGAGTTCCGCACAAGGTCGTTGCGTCGCCCCCGAGTTCCGCACAAGGTCGTTGCGTCGCCCCCGAGTTCCGCACAAGGTCGTTGCGTCGCCCCCGAGTTCCGCACAAGGTCGTTGCGTCGCCCCCGAGTTCCGCACAAGGTCGTTGCGTCGCCCCCGAGTTCCGCACAAGGTCGTTGCGTCGCCCCCGAGTTCCGCACAAGGTCGTTGCGTCGCCCCCGAGTTCCGCACAAGGTCGTTGCGTCGCCCCCGAGTTCCGCACAAGGTCGTTGCGTCGCCCCCGAGTTCCGCACAAGGTCGTTGCGTCGCCCCCGAGTTCCGCACAAGGTCGTTGCGTCGCCCCCGAGTTCCGCACAAGGTCGTTGCGTCGCCCCCGAGTTCCGCACAAGGTCGTTGCGTCGCTTTGCAATCTGGATTTTTCACGTCCGGAGCAGTGAGTTGTGGGGGCGGTCAGTGTGTTGTATTTAGTCCCTGTGTAAGTCTGTTTTATTTCTGTTTTGTATTTAGTCTTCCCTTGTACACCGAGTCCTGTGACCTTTAGTGTGCTTCCTCTTTTTGTTCTTATTAGTTTCCCATGTCTGGTTTTGATGTTACATTTATGCAAGTGTTGTGATTCCTCGTGTTAAGTTTTCGCATAGTTTAAACTATTCAATAACTAACTTCTACTTTAGGTTATTTCATGTTTATTTGTTCGAAGTCTCCTTTTCTGTCCCACTTTTACCCCAGTTTTCATGCTTCAAGTTTCATTGTTGCTGTAATTTATTTATGCTGTTTATTTTTGCTTGAATCTTCTGATTGGTAAAAGAAAATAGCTAACCAAAAGCTTCATGTCTTTCTGAATAAGCTACAACCTTGGCACACCTATTTTGGGTCATTTCATCCATTTTTCTTTGAACCTCCTAATCTCCAAGTAGGATGGGGAGCGTCAGTGGACAACCATTTTTTACCAGCTTTCCCGGGGAATGTGTACTGGGTGTTCACGCGCTCACACTCATGTTCACACACACATGCTGTCAAGTCTTCATCTGTTACACACAGTGTCAATTGATGTCTCTCTGGCTCACACAAACCACACACACTTCCCTGTCTAACAAATTGTCATTAACTTTGCCTACTGTCTCTTTCAAGCTGTGAGCTGCATATGTTGCAAAGCCTGCACGTGTCAACCATGTGCGCAAACGCGTTCGCGCACACTTTTAGATCTTTGTACAAATTGAATGCTGAGTATAGAAACCCTGTAGTCACCGTAGTGAGCAAGCCTAATTAATAAAGGTTAATAAAGACAGGGGGCGTGGTTTATGCCCTTAATTTGCATATTGCTCGTTAAACTAATGCTAATGAGTAGGTCGTTTATTACTTTTTTTTTTATTATTTGACCTTTTTTCGCATAAAGATACATTCACTTGTATAAAAGTCTCATCCGTTTTATTTGTGTTAAATAATTAAATGTACTTATTTCTTGAATTCTGCCCGGTGCCATTTAAATTGAGATAATAATAAATTTGTATTAAATTGAGTAAATTTCACTCCATTAAAACTGATGAGTGGACAGATTTTGGAAAACATCCGTTACAGGGAATGAACGCAAATCTTCCTGCAGCAGAGGTATAATAATGCAGCCATGCACATGTGTGTGTGTATTATTATTATTATTATTAATAGTAATATAAATAAATTATTCACTTATGCGGTACGCTGATTTCGTCATTAACCTCTGGAATCTGGATTTTTTTCATTGCTGAAAGGAATTTGGTAACGAGTTTATTATTCCGTGGAAGCCGCAGTCACTGATTTCTCTCAAAACGCAATTTGTTGCCGTGAATTTCCCGCTTCGAGCTCGGACTCGACACGCCATTAATCATAAAGCCGAGCGGGGAACCGCGAAGGAGCTGCAGGGTTACACCCCAAACACAACCAGGGACCAGAAGAGTCAGTCACAGTCCCAAACCGGGGACAAGGGGAAGCTGCAAAACTACACCCCAAACACACAACCAGGGACCAGGAGAGTCAGAGCCTCTCGTGTGAACCCTGAATTGGGTTCACACGTGTCCGATCATGTCGGACATTTTACCAGAACCCAACACACGTGTCCGATCATGTCGGACATTTCTCCATCCTACAGACTTCATGACTACAGACAAAACCCAACCAAATATAAAACATCAAATATCTATAATAGTTTTTATATATATATTTTCAAACAAAACAAACCGCGTTAAGATTATTTAATTATAAGTTTATAATATTGAAAAGCTTTAAATAAGGACTTCATATTTATTTGAATCTTGAGTCATTCTTTTTATTGCATTTATTTTGTCAATTATAAATAAAACGTTATATTTATTTATTTTTTTATTGATTTATTTATTATAGATCGAGGTTTTCACATAAATACATTGTTCCTAATAAAGTGAATTCCCATGAACTGTAGATGGAGTGGACACTGAAGTGTGAGATACAGGTCTCATCTCAGGGATATTAAGTATTTATTCATTTATAAATTATTTTTGTTGTTTATTTATTTATTTATTACGTTTAGAGTGTATGAGATTGGCTGTGTGTTGTGTGAACCATGTTAAGATGTTTTTTCTCCCGCTACAGATTGTTCTGGAAGACATGCACATGTTCTGGAGCAGTTGTTACCTGCAGCTCGGGATTCTCCTCGTGCTGTAAATGCGCCTCCTCCGCCGCCTCCACCAGCCTCTGCAGGAGAACAACAGCTGTAACTCTCCTCGTGCTCGAGCTTCCAGACACAGAGGTCAGATTTCAAATGTTCAACTATGAGAACGTGTTTGTGTTACTGTACTAATTAAAATCAGTCCCAGGCGGACTGACACGTGCCCGAGATCACATCCAACAAACACTCATTTAACCTACTTACAGAGTAATTGAGGTCTCTGCTCTATTAACGGGTCACCTTAGCGTGTGTGTGTGTGTGTGTGTGTGTGTGTGTGTGTGTGTGTGTGTGTGTGTGTGTGTGTGTGTGTGTGTGTGTGTGTGTGTGTGTGTGTGTGTGTGTGTGTGTGTGTGTGTGTGTGTGTGGCGGGTATTGCCTGAGGACAGGAAATTAAAATGTCGCAGTAGGTCATTGAAATTTGGTGCAACGTAAACAAAACGCAAGTCACAGCAAACCTGCAGCTGTAAATTTCTGACAGCCGATTAGCAATTTTTCCTTTAAAATGTCTATTTTAGAGAATAACTGACGGGTTTAGAAAAAGAATTACACCAAAACACTCAACGCTTAAGTCAGTTTTCTATTTCTGCGCTAATGACTGCCTTTTCTTTCCTTTCTTTAATTTCCTCTCCTCTATTATAAACAAACAGTCCCTTCATTATTTATTTTTACTATTAGCCAGTAAACGTGTCTACACTTTAGTCTTTGTTTTTTCCTATAAAATTGTGTTGGAAAAATGATGTTTATTATAATTTTTTTTTTCTGAAATAGAGCTGAAGGTTAATAAAAGACACGTGTTTTGTCATGAAATTACATTTAACCAAATAATCCCCTGCACTTTTCTCCTAAAAAGTGCACCGGTTTATCATTCATTTTCATACTGTAGCCTGTTTAAAGAGTGGTAATATATTCTATTTATATTTCAGTTATATATTCTATTCTAATTCAGTGACTATAAATCCTGGCAAGGTGTTTATGCAAAATGTTTGCTTTAATGCAGATTTTCGCTTTTCGAGCATTTGAAAACAGGCGCTAATGTAGACGCTATTGTTGAGTTCAGCTGAATTCATATCTACAGATTGTGTACTAAAGCGCACAAACATAATGCAGGTGGGCTTCTCTCTCTCTCTCTCTCTCTCTCTCTTTCTCTCTCTCTCTCTCTCTCTCTCTCTCTCTCTCTCTCTCTCTCTCTCTCTCTCTCTCTCTCTCTCTCTCTCTCTCTCTCTCTCTCTCTCTCTCTCTCTCTCTCTCTCTCTGCGACTCTGTGATAACGGGATTTCTATCACATCAATAACACACACATCACATTTAGAGAGAACCACAGTGACACTGAGACGCGGGGGACCGCGGTGTGGAGGGGAGACACGTTTACACACTCATTTATACACTATGATTTATACACATCCGGGAACAACAACAAGAAAAAAACCTTCAGATTTATATATGTTATATAGGTATAGGTATAACATCAAATTAAATAAAAATATTTTTTTACATACTGCAGCAGAGGAATTGTATAATTAATAATAATAATAATAATAATAATAATAATAATAATAATAATAATAATAATAATAATAATTAATTATTAGCCGCAATTTCTTTCATAAACAGTGGACTAAAAAACTAATCGGCAGGAGTTGATTTTACTTTCTGTAATTAAAAGAAATTGTACTTTTCACCCATCCCTTCTTCCTTTATATTTTTTGATGTTATTGCCCCCTCATGAACACTCCACCCTTGCTGGCAGATGGATCCAGTTGTAGCCCAGATGTAAGAAATGAAACGCTCGTTATGGTTGTAAAAACATTTGGGGGTGTATTTATTTCTAAACTACATGATTTTCGGAGTTTTTGGTTGCAGAATTATTATTAGTGTCATTAAACAAGCTTTTGTTCCCTTTTGTTTCGATGGAGAAGTTGTTCCACCCTGAACATATGATCGGTGCAACTCTAGCAGCTCTGATGCTTGTTTGAATAAAGGTGCTGCAGTTTTTCAGTAGCTGTTAACTATCCATTAACTGCACAACTTTACTCTCACACATTATCTGTGTAAGGCTGCTTTGAGACAATGTTCATTGTTAAAAGCGCAATACAAATAGAAATTAATTTACTTGAATTGAACTGATTGCACTGATTTACTTCTAAACCTGTCCATCTTATTGACTCAGATTTACTTCTGAACCTGTCCATGGTACTGACTCAGGTTTACTTCTGTACCTGTCCATGGTACTGACTCAGGTTTACTCCTGAAACTGTCCATGGTACTGAATCAGATTTACTTCTGTACCTGTCCATGGTACTGACTCAGGTTTACTTCTGTACCTGTCCATGGTACTGACTCAGGTTTACTTCTGTACCTGTCCATGGTACTGACTCAGGTTTACTCCTGAAACTGTCCATGGTACTGAATCAGATTTACTTCTGTACCTGTCCATGGTACTGACTCAGACTCACTCCTAAACTTGGGTAGTGTACTCACTCAGATTCTTTCCTAATAAACCTTTAGATGATCAAGAGTCAGACTCACTTCTACAACTAACACAGTGTGTCACACTCCCACCGAATTCATTGAATACTTTCTCTTAGATTCACTCATGAACCTGCAGATGGTACTGACTTTAACCTTGTACTGAACCTGTAGAGTTTACTGACTTGGAGTGACCCCTGAACCTGCAGATGGTACAAACTAAAACAATTTTCTAAACCCAAAAATCTGGCTTTGACCCACTTGTGAGGCCTAGACTCACTCCACATAGAACTGGACTGAACTACATCTGATCCCGAATCACCAATGAATTTATGCAATGTGTTGAGATAGACACACTCCACAATGTTCTGTAGACAGGCTGCATAAATAAAAAAAAAAATTAAAAAAAGTAAAAAAAAGTCCTGACTCGGACTGTCCTGAAGGCTCATTCTCACCCGTGCGGCTTGAGATTTGCTGCGGAACATTTCAGCCATTTTCTCAGAGATGCCATGCACCAGCTTGGCTCCGTCGGCTTCCTCTGTCTGAACTGTGCGCTCGTACTCCTTACATTTCTGAAAGGATACAAGTACAAGAACCACCTCATCAGAAAAATCAGACAATGACAATGAAATATTACTGTGTTTTACGCAACAGGACCAGAATTTCAGATGATTAGATTATCAAAATATTTCAAAAACACTTGACAGAAAAATGATAATGATGCAGAACGATGGAGAATTTGTGATTAGACCTGAGCAAAAGCCCAAATCTCTGCTGCTAAACTCCATGTAGTGCATTAGATAGCCAAAAGGATTTAGGTCTATAGGCTGTGCCAATGGGAAGCATGCGGGTGAGGTAAAAAGCATGTCCACTTCGCTGCTTCAGGGCATAGGATTCTGAATGTTCTCCCAATGTCCTTATGGGTTAACGCTGGAGAATTTGGTTTATTCCAACCTACCGAAACTCTCAAGAGCTCATAGGTGTAAATGAACAAGCAAACATTTTGCATTCAGTGTGTCATCCTGCTTTGAAGCATTTTTATTTGCAGATTAAACGAAATCCTAAGGAATAAATCTATACCGAGATCCCTGAAGCTACGTATGGATTTAAAGACCTTGAGGGTCAGACTATTCTTAAGATTCCCAAATCTCATCTCACAAAAAACTGTATCTGGGAATCTGAGAATTGTGAAATAAGTGGTTTATCCCAACTAGCACTAGTACCCACACAAAGTGATCCATCTGCTGCCTTGCAGACTCATCAGATATCCTTTCTAGAAAAATGTCAAATGCTTCCTGCATTTATAGTGTCAGTGTCTATGCTGATTCTTCCCCTTCTGAAGGTGAAGTGAACTTTGATAAGCTACGAGTGATGACATGATGAGCCTCTCCTGTATGATCTGATTTGCTATTTAGCTTTGGTTAAAATTTCGAACTGGCCATTGAGATGCCTCTATTCTCACTACAGGGCTCAGTGTCAGCTTTCTGACTGGTAGAAAAGCTGCTGCAATTTGTGCAGTTGGCTGAAGATCAAACAGACGAGGGGCGGCTCGACGTCTGCTGCAGGGGGGAAAAAAACGGTTTGGGACTCGAGCCACATGTGGACGGAGAGTAATTGAAATTGAGTCTGAACGCAGGAGAAAGATAATAACGCGTCAAGCCTGGGTGGCTTGGGATAATGAGCTACATTTCAGACAATGCTGAGCCTGCAGAACCCCCCTCACACACACACACACACACTTACACACAAAACATGCCTGCAACACATCGCAGGCATCCTGAACTCTACCACCTGAACCAAAATGCTCATTTTTACACCAATATTTTTCAAAATGAAATAAATAATTTCTACACACATAAAATCCCATCACACACTATAGCAAACATCTGCTCCGTGGTTTTCTGGGCAACAAATCCTACACAAATCCAGATGCATGTTCTTGCACAGAGCCTTTACTACCCCGAACACACAACACACATCCCATTACAGTGAGAAGGAGTCTGGAGTGGGGAGAGGTACTGAAGTGGAACACTTCATTTCACGCCTGTCCTCCCTCCCTTCCCCACATCCCGTTTTCCTCTTCCTTCTCTCCTCTCTCTCTCTGCTTTCTCTCTCTCCGCCATGCTGTAATTCACAGGCCTTCATCAGGAGCTGTGATCGTCCTGCTGGCTCGGGTAATGAGAAGAACAGCCATCCCGTTTTTCAGAAGCTGTCAGATGCATCTGCCTTGTTTACAACAACATTTTTCACTTCAGATATAAACTGTGCTCTAACTGATATTACTGTGAGTTTGGATAAGAAGCAGTTTCGTCTTTCTACTGGTTCAAACCCAGACTTAAAGAAAGCTTGTAGGTTTAATCATTTCTTTTAATTGATACGATTTTAGAGTTCTTAGCATCTTATTTTTAGCATTTTATATAGGAAAAACTTTAGCACTCACATTCCTAATGAGTATCTACAAATATACATGTATGTGTGTAAAATTCAGCAGAAGATCCCTTAAAGCTTTAGTATACAGCAATATAGTAGGGCACCAAAAAACTAATGTAGATAAATCAGTGGAGACGTCCTGGGTATTAGCAATGACACTACCTCACACCCAAATATACCCATTTAAAAAAATGGCTCTTTAGGGGTTTTAAAACGGTTCAGTAAGTAATTTTGGTCTCTATAAAGGTCTCCTTCTTTTAGGAAACGTTGTACTGTAGCAAAGAATTGAGAAACTATGTATGAAAGAAATTATAAAACACAGCTCAGCTTATTCCATCTTCATTCATTCATTTCATACATTAAGCACAAAGAGAGTTCCCCATAGACAGCTATTGCTGAAAGAAAGTCCTTTGTTAGGACACTAATATGTTTAAGTATTAATACCAACATTATAATTTTAATATAATTATTAGATTGTCACACAAGCACATGGAACGTCCTGATTGTGTTGAGTGACAGGCGTCCAGGGGTCACATTTACCCACAGCTCCAGTTATTCAATTTATCTCTTCCTGTCTGATTCGGTCCAGAGAGGATTGAGGATGAGACGGGAAAAATTTGGTGTGTAATGAGCCATAACTAGAACACACACACACACACACACACACACACACACACACACACACACACACACACACACATACATACATATGGTAACAGCTGAGTCTCTCTGATGCACACCTGAGTCTTTTCCAACTGAACCATCTGTGTACAGCTGAGCGACTGGGAGCAAAACAATACACCCTGAAGCTACTGCTGTGTGTGTGTGTGTGTGTGTGTGTGTGTGTGTGTGTGTGTGTGTGTGTGTGTGTGTGTGTGTGTGTGTGTGTGTGTGTGTGTGTGTGTGTGTGTGTGTGCGCGCGCGCGTGCGTGCGAGAGAGAGAGAAAGCCATGCAGAAAGGAATGAATGAATGAATGATCATCTGTATGCATGGTTAAAACAGAGAAAGAAGTACAGAAAGACAAATCCAAAGGTTGAGAGCTGAGATCTTGGTAATCTTACGCTAATGCCTGAGGAAATCCTCCACCTTCAATTCAGTTTTGAGTTGCTTTGAATACAAGTATAGCCCATATAAACCTAAGCCATCTTCCACACCTTTGAAGGTTCTTCAATGATCTGTCTAGAGGATCCTTCAAATGTTCCATGTTCTTCCCTATTAGCTAGGGTTCCAGGTATCTTCATTTAGAATGCTAGAAAACCTGATTATTCATCAGTTATTACTTTTACAACATGAATTATTACAACATGGGAAACTTCCATATGAATCATTGCACACTGAGCTTTGGACATTATGATGTAAAGAGAGCAGCAATGGAGAAACAGTACCTTCTGCAGTAGTTGTGAACCGGAGTATTTAGTGGCGATGGATTTGATTTCACCACCGAATGCTGAAGCCCACAGTTTTACTCTGTGCAAAAAAAAAAAAAAAAAAAAGTTGAGAAAAGTAGTTTATTATCGAACAATACTAACAGAAAGCAGGAGCTGCTGCAGCTTTAATACCTCAATGTGCTCCTGCTCTGCTCTGAGATCTTCGGGAGTATTTTATTCTGTTCTGAGTATCTTTACAGTTTTTCAGTTGCACATCATCCTTAATATCTGCAAACTAGTGCATTCTCAAAACAATTTGTACAAACAGCACAATACATTGGATTTCTTGCAAAAGCCTGAACTTTTCATAAATTAAATGAATTTTTTTGCAAGAATTTGATTGGATATTTGATTTATATTGATTGCAAGAAACCGAACAGGATACACACTTTACTGTACTGTACAGATGTTTTGTTTCTTAGTTGTTCATCAGAAATTGTAATTCTGTGTTTTGCACTGTGTGAATTCACTCTGCAACTGAAGGTTCACAAGATTCCCCTTTGACCTGTTTTATAGAACTGGTTGATGATTGGTTGATCTGACGCCGTTCACTCGCCTTCATTAGTGACATTTAAAATTCATCTGCTCAATTCATCAATTCAACACGTTTACCACAAAATTTTAGATGACAGATGATGACAACAGGTTTAACCATTTTGCATTTAATGGCTTATGCAATGAACTGATGCTGAGATGTTTTGGAAGTTAAGATGAAACCAGTATAATATATTGTGATCAACATGATAATGTAGGAAACATCAGACAATTCTGAACAATCAACTAAATGTATGTACCAAAGCATTTGCGAAAAGGACTTTTGAGAAATTCAGTTCTGATCTGAGAAACATTTCAAAGCAACTGAGGAAAAACTGTAAGATGATAAATCTATAAAATCCTTCCAATTCGTGTAACAGGTTTGGAACATGTAGTTACTCATGACAAATCCACCAGGTTTTATTTAATTCCACACAACAATGCACTGGATTTAAACAAAATCCTGTATATTTGTAAAAGCATGAAGTAAAGAACTGCACGGTTTTACAGGGTCAGTCGAACAAAACACATTAAAGATTCAATTTGCAATATCGTAAAATCCTCCGTAAAGCTCTGAGGTTTTAGTAGCACCTTCTGCTGCTGAGATAGATGGATTACTGAGAAGAAGAAAGGAAACAAACATGGATATGTTCATATATTATATATTAATGTTAATATTGTTAATATAATACAGTTTATTTACATTAATAATAATAATAATAATAATAAT
>NC_139601.1:1177570-1215070 GCF_946808225.1 Silurus aristotelis | reverse complement strand
CAAGACAATTGAGACTCCTTTCCCATGTTGTCATGACTGCATCATGCAGGTTTTTGTCAATTGCACCATTCTGAGTAAACCCTAGTGACTGTTACATGTAATAGTAGCCGAAGATCTGAATTCTCAAAGACCAACAGACCAACACTAGCAGTCACTGATGTGAACATACATTGACAACATCATGTCAATATCAGCATGAGCTTGTGGTTTGCAGCACTGCCACATGATGAGATAACTGCATGGATGTGTAGGTGGAGCGGTCCTAATAAAGTGCTTAGTGACAGTACGTTAATCTCTTGGAGTCAGGTTCCTCTCATTGTTTCTTTCTGATAATCACCTTAAGGATTTCTAAATGCAGTGTCCAAACTGAGAATGAATTACATACACTTATTATTAGACTATAATCCAGGACAGGGTGGTGTGAAGATTATTGTCCTATAAAATCACATTCTGTTGTAAGTTTTTTTGCATTAATTTATAGATAACTAAACCAATATGTTCCTGTTATCACTTGTGATAGAGCAGCTTTAATCTCCTGTTTAAAAATCAAAATAAATAAAAACAAAAAAGCATTCCTAAAAGTTAATCTGTCCTGTAGTGGAAAATTCGACATTTGTATCTTAATAAATGTTATATAAAAGGCTGGTTATAGTAAATATCACAATATCATTGTTTACGTCTTTGTTTATTAACACGTTTGTTTATGCGTTTGATATTGACCCTAGATTTGTACCTCATGTGAAACTGCTGGTATTTTGGAAACAACACCTTCAGAACAGTCATATTACAGATAAATCTATTCTGATAGAAATGATCACGTATGCAAATCAGTCCTGATATTTTTTATGTTTATTCAGTAATGCTCATTAGAAAATAAAACTTTAGTATTGATTCATATCAAGTCTGGGCCAAAATAAGAAAAAGAAAAAAATACAAAAAGAAAAATGCATTGATACAAAACCTCAAGGGGTTTTTCATAAATCTGCTACGAAGAGAAAAAAAACCTTTTTTTTTTTTTTTTTTTGGCTCAATAAAAACCAATACAGAACAAAAAAAAAAATCAGATCTTTCAAGTAGTGAACATGATCACACATCTTTCCAGGATATTTGTACATAATATACATCATAACTTTAAATTTCCTTACAGCGTTAATTACAATAATCATAATACTAAGAGCAGTAATAATTCTAGAGTGAAAAAATCATGAAAATGCTGAAATAAACAGACATTTCTTTAAAATTACTGTAAACCTGTATTTCCCTTTAAGCGTGTTTTTTCTTCTTTAAAACCTGTTACCATGGTGAATTATGGTGACGTGCAATTCTTTTTTTAATGTTTTTAAATTCCCCTTTTTCCTATTATCCCAGCATTTAAAGGTGAAATGTTAAATGATATGTATTAAGTATTTCACTAAAACATACACACATTAACAGAGGAGTGGGCAGGGGGCTGGGTTGGTTGCGGAGGGGGGGGTGTGTGTGGGGGGGTAGTACAAAGTTTGCTTACTTTAATACACAAAACTCTGAGTAGATAACAAGAGAAACTGAAATCACAGACGTTTTGTGCAAAGACCAACAGCCAATGTGCTAGGATAGAAATTCTCAGTGGGTGTAGAATAAACTATTTTATATATATATATATATATAATTTTTTTATTTTTATTTATTATCTTTAGGAATCCCTGACATGAGGTAAAAGCAAGTTGTTTTAAAGTTGAAAAAAAAATTGTAAAAGCTTTTTTTTTTTTTTTTTTTAACAGTGTTTTTTTTTAATAATGCATATAATTTTTTTTTTTCTTTAAGAGAAATTGCTACAAATAGTACAATGTGCCTAGAATGCGCATTGGTCCTCTTACAACATATAATTCACATAAAGACCGGAACAATATGTACGTACATTTAATCCTCACAAAACGTTTCAGACAGAGAGCCCTTTTAGATGTGCACATGCAGTGGTTAAACCCACGATATACAGAGATTTATTTTCATGACAGTGTTCGGTTGACTGAAAGCACAGTACTCGCTCCACAAAATCCTGCAAGTTCCTTTTTTCTCCGCCGCTTCAGTCTGTGCTGCAACCCAACACTTCAAGGCAGTGCCTTTGCAGTCACACATTTATGGCGTTTCATTTATTTTGAAAGTGATGACGTCCCCGGAGAGAAAAAAAAACCTCCTCAATAAAATACATTGTGATAAATACAAGGAATAAAATACTTTTGGAGGGAAAAAAAATAATCAGTGGCTGAAACAATATGGCCCTGATTTACTAAAGGGTTGTGTATGTGAAAACATGCACAAACTTGGTAACATCTGTGAAAATATGTAGAATCTGATTTAAGGAGGATCTTTTGAATGCACAAAACAGCTGGTTGTCCTTTATTTCTCTCAGTGAACATTGTCAGGGTGAAAAACAGGGCGGTGTTCATGCGGGTAGATCGATTTAGCACCAGCAGCCTGAAACTCGGCGAACGAGCAGATTAGTGCAACCTAACAGCAGGTCAAATATTTTCAGAACTGTTTCTGATGAACACAATCGTCACATTTAGGATTATGGCTTAGTATCTGGAAATAATCTGAGTTTTAAACTCAGGAATAAATCAGAGCCATATAATAGCCATGTGGAGCGTGAAACATTGTGATTGTAGATTTATTCGGTGTATTCGATGCGTTTAAGTTTAACAATGAGGTGATTTCATTTCTGGCTATAAAGAGGTAGAGAGCAAAGATCCATTTCAATCAACAACAAAAAAAAAAAATCTACATTTTTTGTTTAAAACAAAACTCCTCGATTAGAAATCAGATACGGTGGAATAATCGATCGATTAGCCTGAGAGGAGAACGACAGTAGAGTATGAGGATATTAAAGGTTTCGTTGTTCCACACCATTTTTGTTTTAAACGGTATCACACACAAATGCAAAAAAATTCCAAGTGATATTTGTTACAAACGCTCGCATTTCTATGCAGATTATTCGTCCGTGAATCCACATGAATAATTCACTATTTAAATATTCTGCCCTTTTTGCAGCCCTAGAAAAAGAGTAAATATTCCCAGAGCAAAAGCTGGTTTTGTGGATGGACATTCACCACACGTGAAAAACCTCATTTCCATATCCCGGCCAAGATATACTCTTCACATGAAGTCTTTTACCCGACTGTTTCTAAACCACTTGCAACACACTTCATCGATCAGAAAATTCGCACACGTTTTTTCGGGCTGTTAGTAAATCAGGGCCTCTGTCTTCCTTTTGTTAATGGAGGTATATGTGTAGAGTCAGAGAGCTAATAGGAATCAGTATTGCTTTGCCACTCCAGCCCTGCCTCGTCGACAGTTCCACTTTCACGATCGTTACTCCCCCAGCAGGGCCCGTTCCAGTCCGGAGCGCTAAAGGGAACACGTGACTAACGTACGCCAGTGCAGGCCGTCCTTTCAGTCTTTTGTGTCATAATACATGATTTAAGCAGCATCATCAATGCGTGAAAGCATTAAAACCTCCTGTGCACAAAATGACATGACGAAACACACTGGGAGTGAACCTTCTCGGGTAACACAACACAACACAACAACAAAACGTACAACCGCTCCACGAGCCCTACACGAGTGTCCAGCAGCGGAGAGTCTCACTTTATAATCTGTACTGCATGTGGGGGATTACAGGGGAGGGGTGGGTAATGGAGCAGTAATCACACACACACACACACACACGCACACACACACACACACAGAGGAAAAAATGAAATGTAAAAATAAATAAATAAATAAAAATTTGCATATCTTGTGCAGGTGTGAGATGAATTTCCTCTCATTAAAAACTGCTTTTTTTTCTCCACACAAACCGATTAATAATGCATATGAGCCGAAAATTCAAATTCCGAAAAAACTAAACAAATCCATTGTCTAATAAATTCACACTTTTTTTTTTCTCTCTCTCTCCATAATACAGTAACATCAATTAGGATCAATATTGCTGATTCCTTTTTTCCCCCTACAGTACATCATTACAAAATATGTCTCTTTCCAAAGTTTTGTTATTTTATATTACAATGAATTTACAGCATAGGCATCATTTTTTTCATTTTTCTTTTTTATGAAAGCCCAAAACAGGCTAAACCTAGAGTTTAAAAAAATAACCTGGCTGCTAGTGCATTCAACACAAAATGTTGCGATCTTTACCCCAAAAGAGGTTTCGAAGTTCCAGATTTCTTAAAAAATGCAATAAGATCTCCAAGAAGTCCAGAATGGTGTGACTGGTGTTAGTTATCTAAAGAGTTCATAATAATAATAATAATAATCTCATCAACCTTTAATGAATCAATTGAAAACTAAATCCTCTAAAGGGGAGATATGCCATACTTAGCTTGCATCGGAAACATGCGTGATTTGCAAAAAACCCTAATAACGTGACTGAGGTAATGACATTTTGAATCTGATTGTCATCACCTTGGGAAAAAAAAATAGCGACGATCGCTGCTGATTGGTCCGTAGCCGGAAGTGACAGCGCAAGCGGCCGGTCACAGTTCAGCACAGACTTTATCTTCAGATAGCGGTGAGCTGCGACGCATCAACACCACATGTCCCACAGAGTAGATCACTGATTCCTGGCAGAGTGACCCCTCCCCCGTGGCCTGTGATGGATATGCACCTCGACCAGTAAGGGAGAGAGTAGGCGGGGCAAGCGTGTCCTTACTCCTGGTGCCTTTCTACTCCTCTCGAAAGGAAGGCACTTCTTTTGGTTATAAGCCAATAGATGCATTTCTTTTGTGTGTGTGTGTGTGTGTGTGTGTGTGTGTGTGTGTGAGAGAGAAACAAACAAGTCCATTTGCTTCAGCTGTAACGTTATAACGTGGTGATGCAGATCATTTCGTCCGCCAAGTCCTCCTCGTAACGTGGCCGAGATTCGGATTCCGGCTCTTCGTCACTGTAGTTGGCTGAAACGTCCTGCACATCGAACTCTTTTTGTCTCATGACTGGGTAAATGCTGACCCCGTTGACCCCGTGCATGACTCCGCCGTTTAGAAGGTGGCTTGCTGCACTTTCCATCTCGTCGATGGTCATATCGCAGGCGTCCGCGATCTCGTGCTTTGTAGCCAACACAAACTTGGGGTCTTTAGCGAATCTTCCCAGTCCTTCTGATATCAGAACCTGTTCAAAACGTATGCAGTAGAAATATCATTTTACTGCTTTACACACACACCCACAACAACAAATTTAGTATATTTATTCTGATAATTCCATAAACACCTACTAAACATGCGGATCAACTAGTAATTGTGAATCAGGTTCTGAACAGAGAACTAAACTGGGCTGGATTGCACAAAATGTTTTACTAAACCTTTTGATATTTATTCAAAACTACACTGCACTCACCGCCTCCACAAGGCTGGTGGCGCTGCCTCTCTTTTGGTGGTACTGATTGTGGTACTCATGTGGGATCTGAAGGTGGACTGGTGAGTAGGTGCTCTGCTGGTACTCCGGGTCATCAGTGTACCATGAGCTCTTTCTTACAGAGCAGTAGCTGTTGCCCATGCTGTCCCGGCGCAGACGGTCCACAAGGATCATTGGTGTATAGTAGGGGGTGCGGTCTTTACTGGCAGGCGTGGCAGGAGGCGTTGCCCATGAGCGAGTGGAGCGAGTAGGTGAGATTTTGTGAGCTCTACTCCAATCGAGCCCTGCAACTGCCATCACCTGAAAGAGAACAAAAGTCAGGGATACAGAAGACCATCGCAAAGCATAACATCAAGCCTCTAGGATGTACATGTAACTTCAAAACAAGTATAACAAGCTGTAACATCAGTGACGAAACAGTTTGTAACCTGAATCTTGTAGATGTGAAGCAAGTGATGTTGTTTTCCTTCTTTTTATGAAAAAAAGTCGCAGCCAAAACCTACATCTTTTACATTGTACACAGTTGGTTTGAAATTAGAAAAAAATGTCAATAGAAATGTCTCGTGTGTTAGTACTTTGGACTCTCATCCCTGTCATACTGCACATAATAAATAAATCTTCACCTGCCATGTCATTGCCTTCTGGTGACCGAGAGCAGATGTACAGCTGATTAAAACCAGGCTCATGAGTAACAGCTGCTTTTTTTGGTTTAAATATTTTAAACCAATTGCGTAAATTCTTCTTAATGGATGCTGTGTTTTGAGGGGTTTTAACACATTATTTTTTTTTACCCAGCAGCAGCTGCATTAGAAGCCTGTTAAAGGTGTTAAATGCAGCAGTAATTCAGCGGTACCTGATGTTGCATTAAATGTAGAGGAAGAGCAGTTCGCTGGCGAGGAAGCTCATCCTGACTGTTCTGTCTGCGCAGACACTCGAAGTTGAACGATGGCCTCCGGTTTCCTGAGCGTGTGATGGATAAAGAGAGAGGATGGATAGATGGATAGATGGATAGATGGATAGATAGATAGATAGATAGATAGATAGATAGATAGATAGATAGATAGATAGATAGATAGATAGATAGATAGATAGATAGATATCTCTATCTCTCTCTCTGTCACTAGTCACAGTGATTTCTACGGATTCTACTGAAATTATTATTCAAACTTAAAGCAGTCTAAATCGTCCACCTTGCGGTGTGGGAGGAAGCCGCCGTCTCTTTGGTGACCGATACGAGTCGTGGTAAAGGGGCTGCTCGTCATCGTCATAGTAACTGTCAGGATGATGGTAGCCACGGGGAGTCTCGTACTCCTGATCGCTGTTGGGATTCCTGGGCAAGAAGAGTTTTTAACGATTACAGGTGACCAAAAACAAACCCACAAAGATGAAGAAATAAAAGTGACAGTGAAATCTTTTTGGTTTGTCAACTTCACGGAATAATCCATGAGCACTAATCTACTGTGCAGCGATGATACCTGTCTCCCGGCTGCACGGCATCTTCCTCATAAAACTCTTCTCCGCTGTAGTACTCCCCAGAGTAGCCTTCTTCCTCCATATCTTCCTCCCGACGAATAGTGGGTTGGCGCCTGATGCTGCCATGTGGCCTGTGCAGATGGTCATAGGTTAAAAGAAGTACACATGCAGGCTAACAGCAATACAACCATACAGGACCATGCGAAAGTCCGCGGGGCAGCGACGCAGCACAGACACCCTCATAAACAAGGCACAGCTTGTTTAGGACAATATCAGCAGGAGCATTTTGAGTGCAACGTTCAAACCAGAAAAGTCCAGACCCAGACATGACTGAACGCCCAGAGTCTCAACTCAGGCTGCACTTTATAGATGTTCTCCAAATAAAAAGTTTGAACACAGTTATATAAAGTGACCAGAGGCAAACGTCTGGTACACCTGGCTGTAAGTTGGACCATTGCACCAAGGGGTCATAAAACAAATTCTCAATAAAACCGGGCATTAAATTTAAGCCTGGCTGGGAACGAGTGTAAAGTGAAATTACTGATCATCTCTGAGGTGAATAGAAACGATGTAGATCATCAAGTATAGTGAATTACAGCCACTGTTCTCCTTGTCCCACACTCCAAGGCTGCTTATTTTTTACTTACTCAAGAATAAAACAACAGATCATTTTGTCCGTATCAATTGAAAAATACTTCATAATGAAAAATAAATTAGTTATTTGTCTTCTGTTTCCGGTGATAAACCGCTAAACAAAAGTCCTGATTACAAATATCTTCTGAAGGTTTCTCTAATGATTACAAGCTGAAGGCCCTGAGGCAGAAAAGTAAACCCAAACCCAGTAAACTACCTTCACCATTCTTCATGTCTGGGATGGTTTCCATGTTTATACTTTTATAGTTATGGACTGCACATAAAGACACTCAGGCCATGAAAACGAATTAACTATTTAATAAAGGTTTACATCAGGCACTGTTCATCATCTGCTTAATTCCATCCTTTCTGTGAAGCATGGTGGTGGTAGCATCATAGTCTAATAGTACTTTTAGTGTAGTCCTCTTTAACTTGGTCTTATCTATTTAGCTTTATTATGTATTTAGTAGTTTATAGCACCAATTTTCAGGAGTCTTGACTTATTTGGTTTGGCACTGACACAGACACAACACAGACTGGTGTTTTAGGGCAGAGGATTAGAGCAGAGAAGAAAAAGAAAATGTAACAAGAATACTGTTAAGAACTGACTGCAGTACTACTCTCTGTCCCCCAGCTGAATAAACGGTGCACTTAATTTAGTTATTATGTGCTAGAGGAACGTGCAGTATCAAGTGTGGAACCTACCTAATATAGGCCTCATAGTAGCGCCTTCTGCTCCAGAAGGTGGGAAATGGTTAAAGAAAGCCATTAAAGTCAGGAAAAAGACAGAAGTTTTAAAAGACAGGGAAGTGAGAGGGTTTATATATATATATGGTATATGGGGTAGATACAGTGGTATTGTATATGTAAAAGGATGGTGGTAGTGGATTTGAAGGACATAATTTTGTCTATAGATTTTGTCTTCTAAAGCTACAGAATTATAACAAAATAAATTCCGATGCCAAAATACACATATACAAACAAATCATGTGTAATTGGTGGGAATAGGAGATCAGAAAAAGTGAGCTTGCAGCAGAAAATTCTAATGTGATAAAGATTGATGATCAGACAGTACGAGGTAAAATAAATACATACAGATTGGAAAAAATGCATAATTTTAAAAGCCCACATAATAAGTGAAACTAAAAATAATAAACAACATCAGTTTGGATGGAAATGAGGTGCATAAAAAACACGACACTTTATAATCGAGAAAACTGACACTGCAGAAAGAATGACTTTACCTGTGTCCACGTGGCGTCCGAGGCTTCTCATATTCCCCTGGGTAGTACGATCCGGTGTATCCGTTAGCCGGGGCATGCTGGTAGGAGCGATTATGGCCTCCGTTGGGCAGGCTAGACATGTTAGCATTGTTCAGATTGATGTTGGTGGACTTGGGTGACTTGCTGTAAGAATTGTGGTGATTGTGATGATGATGATGGTGGTGATGATGATTATGTTGGGCCATGGCATTGGCGCGATCCAGCCGGCCCACGGGCTGTTCCATGTCGGCGTAGTGCGGGGGAGGATGAACCTGCAGGGGGCGCTGTGTGGCGTTGGTCTGATGCCCGGAACCTCGGTGGGGGTCGCCGTTGATGTGGTTAATGTGATTGCCGAAAAGGCCACCGTTTCGCTGTTAATAAACACCCGCGAGTGTGAGACGATGAAGCCATTACATCGCTATCAAACTGTGGTCTATTTATGTCAGCTGATGTCTTTAAAAAAACACAGCGAACAGAAAAGAAGCTGGTCACATGGTTCATGGTATGAGTGAATCTGATGAACTAATAAATCCACTAGACCTTAATTTTTAAGCTAATTTGGGAATAAATGAAAAATACAAATCTGCAAATGAAATATCACTACTGGCACTAAATATACTGGATTCTGTCTCACTTGAAGTCTTTTTATATAAAATCTCCTGTAGAATTGATTCATTTTAATGGAGTAAAATTGTAAATATTTATACTTAAAGGTCAAATCATTAGCCAATCACAAGCGCTACACATTCCTAAGTAACCTCGCTAATATTAACCAGCTTAGCCTGCTTTCTTCCAAGAACAGTATAAATAAAATTTTGTCTGCAGTCTGAAAGCTTTAGAAGCGATCATAATTCACCCTGGACAGCACAGCTCTAGCTGTCAGCTCAATCTGAAGGGGCCCCAAAGCTGCTTTTCCTGTAATGGATACTACAAAATTGGCAAATTGAGACATTGATCAGTTGTGCAGAAGGAGCTTGTAAAAGTGTAAAGTCCTTTACCCTATAAATCTCCTCGTCCTCCTCAGGTATAAAGTCTACTAGCTCCTCATCCTGGAGGTCACATGATATGGCACGGCGGATTTCTGGCCCGATATCATGCAGCGTGCGGAGACCAGCCTGGAACCACCACAACACAGGAGAGCTAAGAAACCGGGTCAGCTTCACCAAGTTCTCACGATTTAGAAGGACGCGAGACACACACAGAGAAGCTCTCACACACCAGGATCAAGATGGAACAGGTAAGGGACATGACCGCTCTCCACAACAGACAGGACAAAGGGTTAGAGATGAGAATGTTTTACAGGAAACGGAAACAGAAGACAAAATCCCCTCGAACACGTACTGTACGAGCAGAGAGTCCAAAAAAAACGCCACACGCCGTCTTTCGTGCACTGAGTTGTAACTACGCGTGGCTATCATTAACAGCAAATGCTATCTGCTAAAACAAACCGAACAAACGAACAAAAATGAATGCACGGGAGATGAATTTAAAGTGAATTTAAAAAAATGGGTTCCCCAAAAAATGTGGTCTTCTATCAAAAAGCATGAATGTGATTACACATGTGGTTATGGTACAATGGCGATGGAGACAATGAAGGTGAGAAGAGACTGTGAAGGGCATCTAATAGAAATGGATTTAAATAAACATGCACACTGCATTCAGACATACAGGAAAAACGTAGCTACATGTGCACATCGTTAACCCAAGCTGTACAGGGTCGGATTAAACAAAGCCAACACAGGACACATGATCTGGAGCAAACACCTCCCCAGTGTTCAGTTCTTATGATTAGAGGTCGACCGATAGTGGATTTTACAGATAGCTTGGTCGAATCGTACTCGCCGATAGCCGATTAATAATAATACTGAATCAACAAACATAGCACTTCATGTAAAATAGTACTGAACTTTATTACAAAAGTAAAATTATTATAAAATTTCTATGCTCTGGCCTTTGTGAAGACATTTATAGATGGCCATTTTAAGCACGACTGTTTGGATTTAGCTGAAATGCTAATGCTTTACAGTAAAATTCCATATTAGAAGTATTGTTTATTGTTTGGTAATTTCAGCATTAACTAATACATTTATATTTGAGTTAATTTTCATTTTATTTGTTACATTTAGTTAATGCACTATGAATTAACATGAATGAGGTACAGAGAGCAGTCCGGTGTATCAAAACAAACAACCCATGACGTCAGTCATACACCTCTAGAGGCTGCTTTTGGAATTTATAATGACAGCAGACCTTATCAGCTGCTCAAGCAACAGACGCGACACGGAAAAACTATTTTGTCGCTAGCGGATATCAACAACAGCAATCAACTATTTTTTTTACAAACTTGTCGCTATTTGTATGGATCATAACCATCCCTGTGGTGCCTTTGTTTAGGAAATCATTCAGTTTTGTGTTTCTTTAAGCAGAATTCATTTAAAAATTAAGCAGAAAAAACTGAGATGTTCTCAAAACCATGAAAGACCCACCCAAAAAAATTTTGCTTAAAGAAAAGTTCCCATAATAACAATATCGATGCAGGCATTTTCATCTCGTAGCATTTCAGGCTGATGCAAAAACTTGTGCAGATGCTTGAACAGATGTTTCATCTAACTTTTCACTTTCTGTAATGATTCATGCACAAATTTCCTGATAGTGATTAATAATCTGGCAAACACATGGAGACCCAGTGTTGGGGCCTTTGGAGGTCCTTCACACAGGAAGTAAACAGTGTGGTAGCCCACTGTACGGGACCCATACCAATGTAAGTTCTGTTGTTACTGTTGAATGTAGTACAGTGTTGTGGTTGCTTTCTTAATTGTTTAGAACAATACTTTACATGCATTGTATTTTAAACCGGAGCATATAGCAGTAAGGTTTGATGTTTCAAGGCCACTCTGTGTAGCACATATCACACCGTCTCTTCTAATCACATCATTTTATAATACAGCTTTCGTGTAGTTAAACCTGTTATAATCAGAGCAACGCCACCGACATTCACAAGTGCAAAAACATTCTGCATTCACACACATGCAGCAGCAGAAACAACATGACTTGTTTAGGTTATTGGCTAAAGTGTGATATCTGCTACCCACAACCAGGTGTCTCAATATTTTCTAACCGCAGGCCGCACATCTGGTTCGTTCCACACATTGAGCTCACCTGCAGCGTGATGGCCATGTTGTTCTGGGTAGGAGGAACTCCCACCAGTCCATCCTCCTTACGTTTCTTGAATTTCCTAAAGTAGTCCTGTATCAGAAAGGTGGCATAGAACTTCCCCACAGTTACCTCATCATCTGAATAAACAGACCACAAACACACACACACACACAAACACACACACATCTTCGGTTTTAGCACACTACCTTACTCTATTTACACACACGTTATTACACATATGTTTGTACACCATCAGGAGGCTTACTACACTTTCCACTAATTCATCTGGTCATTGTGTGTTAGTTTTAGTGAAGGAGGTGTGGCCATTGTGTGTTTGTTTTAATGAAGGAGGTGTGGCAATTGTGTGTTTGTCGTAATAAAGGAGGTGTGGCCTTTGTGTGTTTGTCTTAATGAAGGAGGTGTGGCCTTTGTGTGTTTGTCTTAGTGACAGGCTTCAGACTTAAAAAGCACCTATTCTACTTTCTACAAAGCACACGCAAGCGAACAGCACAAGCAGTGTGTGTGTGTGTGTGTGTGTGTGTGTGTGTGTGTGTGTGTGTGTGTGTGTGTGTGTGTGTGTGTGTGTGTGTGTGTGTGTGTGTGTGTGTGTGTGTGAGACAGAGAGATCGAGAGAGAGAGTGCATGCATGCTTTTAGTGTGAGTGCAGGAGAGAAACAGAATGATTCTGAAGCAGGGGTCTGCGTCACTGTTTTTTCACCAAGTATTTTGGGGAGAACGTTTGGAAAGAAGAGGCAACACTTGTTCCATGCCACCGCCCTGAAACAGAATCTCTTCAGAATATTCGGAGGAGCTTTCAGAGAGACACACACACACACAGAGTCAGGGAGGAACAGAAGCTGTGAAAGCACTTAAGCACAGAAACTAGGAAGAGAAAGAGAAAAAGCAAGAAAGAGAGAAAGAGCAAGAAAAACAGTGAGAAGAGAGACGGAGAGCTCGCCTTTAGTAGGAGAAACAAAGCATGCCCAAAACGCCGTGCAAGTTAAAAGCTCATAACACACACACACACACACACACACACACACACACACACACATCTTTTCCTCAGAAGATCTGGACAAGTTGAATAATCAAATGTGAATACTAGCAAAGCAAAGCAGGTGGTGCCTTTGGTGCCATTGCTGTTGTCCGTGTGTGTCTGTGTGTGTTATACAGTATGCTATATTCTGTAGAGTGGTAGTGAGTTAGTCTATTTAGAAGCATTGTGTGTGGGTCTATGTATGTGAGAGGCAGCAGCATGATCTCTTGTTGACTGACCACCAGCAGGGGGCACCACTTGGTCAAGCAGCTTCATGCTGGTTCTTTTCCAGATCTTTTTAATGACAGCTCGCAGCTCCTCATTTGCCTGCTCCAGATTTCCTGCAAGCACCCGAACAAAATCACCACTACTGTTACAACTGTGTGTGTGTGTGTGTGTGTGTGTGTGTGTGTGTGTGTGTGTGTGTGTGTGTGTGTGTGTGTTCACCTTCGGTTTTGATCTTCAGTGCCGTTCTGACCAGAGCAAACAGTGTGGCATTAAACATCACAGTGCCATCACTGTTCAGAGGCATATTCATGGCCACTAGACGCTAACACACACACACACACACACACACACACACACACACAGACGCTATAATTATTAAAGTGTGTGAGTTGACATCAAATACAGACAATTAAAAAATTAAGCTGATTCTCTAATAATAAACACAGCACCATCTAGAGGACTAAAAATGCATCACAGTTGATATCCAGAATTGTGTACAGCTTTAGGTATGCTTTACATACTTATTATTTAATCTGATTAATCTTACCCTCCATAATATATAAATTGTTTGTTGTTTAGTGGTCAGCAACACAAAATACATTTTGTCTGAGAAACAGTACAAGTAGAATCACCTTGCACAAAACACACAGATTAATGGTAGCAGGGACATTAAAGAGAGTGTGTGTGTATTAACCTTGCATGCTACTCTGTGAGGACAGAGCTTTCCAAAGCCAAGTGGAGGCTGAATTCGTCGCAGTAGCGTCACAACATCTAAGTGTTTTATTCTTCCCCTGCGAGAGAGAGGATTTAATTCACATATTATACACACACACACACACACACACACACACACACACACACACACACACACACACACACACACACACACACACACTTCTATTCATATTTACCCAAGACATCTGTCATTAAAGCACAAAACTACCACAAGGATTTAGGGTGGCTTTAGAAATGTAGGTCAGTAAGTATAAGTATAAAAATATCATTGGAAAACTAAATATGCTTTTGGTTGCATGAAACAGTAATGAATGAATTGTGACTGGACTTTTCATCAGCCATGTTTAATGTGATGGAGATGCACAGTGCTGCACTACTGCTAACACTTTATCTCATTATTATTCACATACATTTAGATACTAAATATTTTTGGTTGATTATCAGTAAACCTATTCTTACACAGACACACACACACACACACACACACACACTCACTTGGCTTCTGCATCATATTCGGACCATATCCTCTTGAACTCGTCAAGGTGGTGTGGTCCTAAGATGGACCAGTCGCGGGTCAGGTAGTCAAAGTTGTCCATGATGACCGCCACGAACAAGTTGATGATCTAAAGATATGAGAAGATCAGAGCGCTCTGTACTCTCGCTGTGTGTGTTCATCGTTTCCCCAAACCATATATATCTGCAGTTCACGTTTAAGATTAATGAGAACAAAAAATGATGTAATATTGTACAGTATGTTAAGCAGGGGAGCAGGAGATTTGTGTGTGTGTGTGTGTATGTGTGTGTGCGCACATACCACGAATGCACAAAGCATGTAGAACGTGATAAAGTAGATAATTGCGAAGCCGCTGCCGCAGGTCATCTCCTCTCCTGGATTATAGTCCGACTCTGGGTCACAGAGTTTCCCAGACATACACGCCAGCATGATCTCCTGCCACGCCTCACCTGTGGCACATCTAAACACACACACACACACACACACACACACACACACACACACACACACTCACATAAATGAGACTCCCAGACTTAATTTTGATTTCCTTTAGATTCGTAGTAACACTGACCTAAACAACAGAAGCACGGCTTGGGGAAAAGTCTGGAAGTTGTTGTTCCGGTTGATTTGACTGCCATGCACCATGGCTACCTTCCCGAATATCTGTAAAACACACACACACACATATACACAGATGGACCTGAAAAATATTTTAAATGCTTTTGGAACGGTGATATCAGATGATCCATGGTGAAGGAGTCATAACATTTCTGCTGTGTAAACTTTCTGACAGACTCAAAAGATGTGTACAGTAGACTTGGTTGAGTTTACAAACTCTGGCACCTGAAGTATAAGTGGAGACAGAATTTTTCACTTAAGAAACTCACCTGCATGCCAATGACGGCATAGATGAAGAACAGCATGGCGATCAGCAGAGCGACGTATGGCAAAGCCTGCAGGCAACACAAATCCAGTCAGAAACCCAGCTATCTAATACTAAAGCTCTTTCTGGTGTGTGTGTGTGTGTGTGTGTGTGTGTGTGTGTGTGTGTGTTAGAGATGAGCATCTCCATAACTGAGTCCGATGTGATTCGCATCTCAATGCGTAGCCAACGATACGATACATTAAAGATACACGAAGCAGCTACTGATGCGATACGATACGATTCACCACTTTTACGATGCAGTGAGATTCGATTTCCATTCGATTCAACACAATGCAAATTCAATATGGTTCAGACAGTTAGCGTTTATTGCTCTGGTTTAGACAGACAAATTATCAGTTTACTTAAGTGCTTTCTGACTTATTAAGATTATAATTTCTTTTTTTAATTAAATATTTCCGTAGCAGCAGTGATGCAATTTCGCGAGTAGAAATTAATCTACATAGAAATTATTGGTCAGAAATGATTGGACACTTTCTTAAGTACAGCACATCTACTAATAATTATATATAAATAAATCAGTTTTTATCAATGCAAATATGTTACAAATTCTGCATCGCAATACAAATGCCATCTTTTATCAAATGCACACTTTTTAAAGTTGATGCATCACATGCCCCAAATAATCTTACATTCCTTTACATTCCTAGAGTGTGTGCATGTGAACGTACCCGCTACACTAAAATATGTGACTCCTCTCTCTTTGGATTCTGATTATAAAGATGATAGCATGAACTGACCTGGAAAGACTTGATGAAGGTCCACAGCAGGGTCCGAATTCCCTCCCCCCTGTTGAGCAGCTTGACCAATCGCATCACTCTGAACAGCCGAAAAAAGGTAATGGAGATGCGAGCATTTTCTTCTACATTCTGAAGGGGGCGGAGTCAAAAAATTAGTACACCAATCAGTGCAGAGAGAACGAGAAATCACAAAGCGCCTGGCTGTGCTTTAGCTACTTGGCCAGTAGGGGGCACTACACACTACTACTTTTCATCCACTGGTCATAGTTACATTAGGACTGAGTCTAAAAATTCCTGTACTTCAGTATTATGTTACTTTTTCTTTTTTTGAGAAAAAGTTATTGGGGATGTGTAATGTGTGTATTGGGGATGTGTATCTAACGCTGGCCAGACCTGTAGCAGCACCAGGCACCTGCGACACGAGGCAGTCCTTAAACAGGAGGAGGAAGTAGGAGGGAGAGGCATGCTGGATTCAAAATAATCTGGCCATACTTAACTGCGTGGGCACAAGCATGGCTCTATTAACCTTGCAGCACTGCATGCGGACCCTCCAGGACCCAAAACCTAATGTGGGAACCTGAGGTCACATCCTTACCTCAGCTGACCCCATGGGGGGTGTTTACATCATGCAGCAGTGTCAGCTCTACAAACGTGAACGGGCTACTGACCCATACCCCCTCCCCCATACCATCACGCACTCTTACATACACACACTCTCGCTGGCACGTTTGTTTGACACTTTTTTCTTATTTAACAAAGAAATCGGAAAAAAAAAAAAAAAAACATGGGCAAACCCAAAGCCAGAAAACTTAAAGTAAACTTAACCAATAGCAAACCAAACATATGAGGATAAAACGAGGTCAAATCTAAATCTAAAATAAAAAGAGGGAGGGGCGGAGTTATCAAAAGAGTTTAACTATAAAGATATAAATGAATGAATAAATAAAGACAGAACAGAATCTGAAAGGAAACCTGGAAAAAGAAAGTAATGATACTTAGAGGTGAGGCCCAGTAGGGGGCGGAGTATCTTACCCCCGACTCATCCACCTTTGGAGCCTCTGTGGGCTTTAAAATTAAAAAGCTGCATTAATTATTTACACACACACACACACACACACACACACACACACACACACATATACACACACACAACTCTCAAACTAATAAACACACTCATTATGCTAAATCATGTGACCACCATCATGTCTCCCTGACTTCAGACCCTACATACGTAAAAATCTCATCTCAGGGAAACTACTGTTTATGTGACATTAAGGAAACAATTGAAATAATTGTAAAATATCTTTCCTCTGTCAGAGAGGAAGTAATGAAGCTCGGCACTTAGCATTCACACTGACTTTCTGACTGATTTACACCCCAGTTTCAACAATATAACCAGAGTGAAGCGACAAATAAACATAAAGAGCATATACATATACAAACTAGACACATGACAACACGAGAATCTCGATATGAACAAATATGCAAATGATAAGACAGAATACGCACATATAAAACTAGAAAATAAGCACACTGTCTTTATTCTTCAGATATATGATGAATAAATATGAACAGAAGACACTGTAAAAAAGCAAACATGGGCCATATTTACTAAAGTCTTTGAGCTTGTGTTTCTGTAGACATTTGACTCCAGACTTATTTGGGCAAAAAACAAGGTCAGATTGGATGTACAGCTCCAGTCCATGCTGAATGAAAGCGATGTGTATATCCTGCATTTCTCCTACAAACTTGAAAACAGTTCTCTCCAGTGGATTTGTCACTGCGAGTCTGTATATTAGCTTTGATTAGTGCACACCGCTGGGTTTTCATCCATCTGGAGTGAGTTTTCTGTTTTGTGTGTGTTTTCTGTTTTTTTTTCCATATGATGGGATGCAAGTAGCTTTATACACTCATGTGTACTGTACCTGGATATATTTCCTGTCAGTGAGTTGGGCTTATCCACATACTCCATTCACTTGTAAGTTGTACTATATACTAGAGGTCGACCGATTAATTGGTTTTGATTATTATTCGGCACCGATATTTGATTGCTGGAATAAAAAAATCCATACCGATAGTTTTTCCAGGTTGCATCTGTTGCTTGGTCGACCTCTAATATACACCCTTTACAGTACTCTGCATTACGCAGTGCTGGTTTTGAGAGGTGCTTGATGTTTTCGTTTTGGCTTCAGCAGGAGATCATAGCAAAGGTCTTTACACTTTATAGCTCTTTATACATAAGAAAATGCTAAAAAAAAAAAACCTTTTCCTAGTGTTATTCAGACTGCTCATGATCATGTAACCTCACGTCCCTGTGTGGAACTGATTCTCTCTGAACAGTGCTTTAGTAAATATGGCCTGCTGTAAAAACAACATGTTAACAGAAATGTATATGTGTATAGGCCCAATAAGGAAGAAAGTATCTTACCGGCATCTCTTCCCCCTCTGCAGGCTTTAAAACAAAACATCTGAATTATTCACTCAACCATTTAATCACCCATTATTCATACATACAATCCATTACACTCCTCCAATCAACATTTTAACACCTCTAACATTTTTATTTCATGCCTTTGGATTACACATACGACTCCCAGCACTGAATGATGTCCATGTTGGAGGTCCTGAGATGCTGTGAGTATGAATCAGACTCTGCTGAACCCTACAGTGAACCCAACCTCATCAGTACTGATTAGATAACACCTGCAACCAGGAGTCATGTGTCCCTCTGACACTGCCATGCACTCAGACGTATACATCATACACACACACACACACACTCAAACACTCAAACACTCAAACTCATTCAGACATACCAACAAAGAAAATAGCGTTTTAAGAACAAAAAAAAAAACAAAAGCAAACGTGGCCTGTTCAGTTACAAAACACAGCGAGCAGGCCCCAGACAGACGAAGCGGTTCTCTCGTAAACTCTTTTTCTAAACAAAACTCTGAGTGTGCTACCAAGAGCTGTTTATCACTTCAGCAAATAGTTATAATAGTCTGACATTTCTCAGGTTTCATATTGTCCACAAGGGGGAGCTGTTCTGGGAGAAATCAACATGGCTGCTCACAGCAACAACCTGAGTTATAATGTACTGTATATATTAGATTTTGCTTTAATTTTACGAGCATGCGGACATATTTAATGGTTACATTCAATTTATTTTTATTCGTATTTTTCGTATTGCCTTTAACATGGCAGCTATACAGAGATTAACTGATTAGAAAGTTGTATAATAAAATATATCAGTAATAATTGTCTAATTAGTGCCTATAAGTTTGTTCCTTATAAATTGTAAGTTGATCTCTAATGATTGAGACTGTTTTGACTGTGGTGGAGAAAAAACTCAGAGACTTCCTTAGGAAGGAACTTTAAGAGGAACCAGACTCAAAATGGAACATGTCCTTATCCTCAACACCGGATGTCTATTCATTACAGTTCCTCATTGTGAAGGTGTTTAGTTCAGTCATAGGTGCTTACATATAAAAAACTAGTTATACGCAGCAGTTTCTGTGTAAATGATAATACAGGGGTTTGTACACGTGACAGATGATCTGCCCTCTCACAAAACACTTTCCTGAACTGAACGAATCTCAGGGAGTTCCTGTCTAATTAATAGATTTTATTAAACCCTCAGAACGGCTGAAGCACAAACAGCTCTTGGTGTGGGACACTCGCTGTGTTGTAGAGACGAGGTGGGAAATGTGCAGAAATCGGTGATGCAGAATATGAGCATTCTAGCACTTCCTAGCTGTAGCATCCAGTGGAGCATGCACAGCATTCAAACGGCAGACGAGCATTTAGAATTCCCCTCCAACACACACACACACACACACACATACACACACACACACACACTAGCAGTAGAAAAAAGAAAGTGGAGAGTAGACTCTGTAGCATTTTTTCATGCATACTGGACAGAGCACTGCATCTGAGCGCCTCAAGGGGGTGCTCTCACTGCTCTCACAGGACGAGCAAACGGAGGATCGAGGTGGATCGAGAAACTCAGGGAGAGAAGATGAAACGATGCTAAAAGAAAGGCACGGAATGAGTGCGGGAACAGTGTCGTCATGCAGCCTAGCTCGAGTCTACACACCTGCTCAACCCATGATCCCTCTCTTTCTCTCTCTCTTTCAACTGAGCTCTAACAGCTCACTAGAAGGAGGCAGAACAAAGACAGACACAATCACACACACCATACACACGACAAACACAGTCTCTAGCTCACTGGGGCCCTTTTACACAACACACAACACGACCATCCAGTGTGTATTTCCTCATTAAGAGAAACAAATACAGTGTGTGATGTGCAGTTTCTTCATATTAGCTGCAGGTTGACTAACAAGTGTGTGACGGCTGAATAAGCTTTTTATGGTGTGTGTGTGTGTGTGTGTGTGTGTGTGTGTGTGTGTGTGTGTGTGTGTGTGTGTGTGTGTGTGTGTATACTTCAGACTGAGATAGAGTAGAAGGTTTATGTCTTTTTCTTCTTTTTAACATACTCCATCAAGCAGCAATGATTTGTCTTTCATGTCTGATTCTTGAAACGTCTGGAAACGTCTGGAAAATCTTTGATAAGGTTTTGTAAAACAGCTGGAAGTGTTTCACCTGCAGGTTTCTGACACGTTCCCTTCTTTCGTTTTTAGACAGGACTTACAATACAATACAAACTGACTTAAAAAGAACAACAGAAAAAAACACTTTCTGGTGTTTCTGGTATCGTAAGAAAGCAGTCCCCAGTTCATGGTGCGCTTTAGTTGATGTTTACAGAGGACATGAAATGAGTTCTACTGCACTACTGCATGCTACAGTTAGTGTTTAGTGAAAAGTGTCTGTCTGGCAACCACCATGTTTGCTGAGAACATTGTATAAATTCTTTCCTGTCGGTAACATGGTTTTGATTAAGACATCATGTTTGATGAGTTCGTGATTTGGACGCTGTGTTTCTCTGGGAGTTCAATCTTTGCTGACACTTGGTATTGTAACCGGACTCAGTTAGCGCTCCTGCCATGATCAGCTCTTAGCTCTGAGCTCCACAGCCACTCTGGAGATGGATGGAGAAAGAGTGATGAAAAGAAAGGACAGACAAACTTCACAGTGACTAACAGTGACTGACCGTAGACCGAAGGAGTTGAAACACCATCTGCAGATTGCAAACCGTAGTTAGCATATGGCATGGCAAACAACATTTCCCAGCATGCAAATGGGCAAATGGCACACAGACACACACATATGTACTACTGGATCTGTTTATGAATTCAGAGCCAGTTAGCATATTAAATGCTGCTGTTAGTAACAGATCGAGCAGTTTCATATCATTCAGTGTGAGAGCAGGACAGAAATGACAGTGAGAGAGAGATGAGATGAGATGAGATGAGATGAGGCCTCACAAGAACTTTATATAATAAACATTTTTCAGACTATAAGACTCGCATTTCAAACACTAGTTTAACTTCAAGTAACTTCTATAAAAAAAAAACACTTGAACGCTAAACATGTACTCGTGTGGAGGTGTGAAAGAAATATATCTTATAGTCTGAGAAATTCTGTATTAATCACCATGCGTTCAAGCCTTTGTGAAATAAATCTGTTAATCAGCGTTCAAACTCATTCGCAAAGATGGCGTGGCCGCAGGTTTTCAGTCCAGCCAATCAGGAGCCACGACTCCACTCGTTTAATAGTCAGTGTGGAGTGAAAACCTGAGAGACGCTGATGCTGTGCAGATCATCACTGCCATCCACACATATACTGACATAGACACACAAACACGTACACAGACACACACAGGACACATGTATAGAGGGACACAGACTCACATTCATAGAACACTGTCCAACGATACACAACTACATATACAAACACCTAAAGAACAGAGACGAGAACACTGATAAATGGGAACTCCAGAGAGACAGCACTGAAGCTCAGACAGCCTGTGTGTGTGTGTGTGTGTGTGTGTGTGTGTGTGTGTGTGTGTGTGTGAGAGAGAGAGAGAGAGAGAGAGAGAGAGAGAGAGAGAGAGAGAGAGAGAGAGAGAGAGAGAGAGAGATGTTGTCAGTGAATGTCTAGAAGTGTAAAAGTATGTATTAAGAGACACCAGTCATTAGAAACCCCGCAGAGAAGAGAAGGAAACCCACTCATGTGTGGAATACTCCACCTCTCCACCACACCACTTCCACACCCAGCGTTGACGTATCAGTCAGTACGTGTCAAAAACTGTCTGTGATGTTTCTATGTTAATATTAATACTTTCTAATGTGTGTGTGTGTGTATATATATATATATATATATATATATATATATATATATATATATATATATATATATATATATATATATTATTACACAGAAAATTGGTCGAAATACAGTGCACTGTATTTCTACATGTACTTACTATAAATGTGATACAGTGCACTGTATTTCTACATGTACTCACTATAAATGTGATACAGTGCACTGTATTTCCACATGTACTCACTATAAATGTGATACAGTGCACTGTATTTCTACATGTACTTACTATAAATGTGATACAGTGCACTGTATTTCCACATGTACTCACTATAAATGTGATACAGTGCACTGTATTTCTACATGTACTCACTATAAATGTGATACAGTGCACTGTATTTCTACATGTACTCACTATAAATGTGATACAGTGCACTGTATTTCTACATGTACTCAGTATAAATGTGATACAGTGCACTGTATTTCTACATGTACTCAGTATAAATGTGATACAGTGCACTGTATTTCTACATGTACTCACTATAAATGTGATACAGTGCACTGTATTTCTACCAATTTTCTGTGTGTGTTTAAAGTGTGTGGGAGGATGATTTACGGCTTAAACAATAAAAAAAAAACATTTTTGTTTTTTCATGTGCGGTTTTGGAATGTAATCAGCGCGAGCTCACAGAAGAACACGGCATCACTGACTGAAGCTAACTGCTAAATAATGCTAATTGGGTTATTTATTTATTTTTTATTTCACATAGAATAATGTGAATTATACGGACAGTGTAAGGGGTCTTACACAAAAGTCTATTTGAGCTTTTTGTCATTTAAAGGCACTTGAAAGGAATCTAGATGGAACCTTGTATTACTTTTCTGTATGTATGTATATATTATACAATATTTTTCTATTTAATTTTCTGCTCTCTGATTGGGGGGGGGGGGGGTCGGGTTTGTAGTCTGTGAACGTGATGTTGAAGGGTGGTGAAGTATTCCATGAATCTAACACCAGTCATGTTCCGAGAAATCAATCAACGCTAATTTAGCATGTGGGCAGGAGAGAGCACACAACATCAGCAGATTTTCCTTAATCTCCTTTATAAGACGATAATAGTCTGACTGTCTCTGTAAATTACATCTGGACTTAACAAACACAGACTGAACAAGTCGAGATTAGTTAAGCTAATTAAGTTAATTAGTTAAGTCCAGCTCAGCCTCAAACGTCCTGAGTCTGCTATCGTTCATGTTATACGCATCAGAAGTGTACAACACGTATGTGTTCTCTACAGCGTCTCCAAAAAACACAAACAGCTCTGATCTCTACGAACATAACTAATACCTCACCTAGAATTTGCTTTATATTTATTCATTTTTGTGATTAGAAACAACTTCAACCTCACAACAAATGATTCAAAGAGTTCAAGAGAATCATCAAAAAACAAAAGCCGGTCTCGCCATACTTGCCTGAAACAGTTTCTAAAGAAATAATAAGAGTAAATAACATTAGGAGTTAGGCCAGATATATTATGGAACTTAATCACATGATCACAGTCACTTCCTTCTGAAGCGCACACACACGCACACACACACACACACACACACACACACACACACACACACACACACACACACACACACACAGCCCAGTACCTAAACCTGGAAGATTTTGTTCCCCACCCCTTGAAGTTGTAATATATTTCAGATATGCAGCAGGAGAACAAAGTGTACATGTTGATGTTCAGGACATTCTGGTTGGAAACTGTAGGAATGAAACCTTGCAAAAAAAAACGCATGAGATGAGATTACAACCTTCTTACTGTATATCACACAAACCATCTACAGTCAGACGAGTCCATTCTCACAGTTCTCGCAGCTCTGACAGAGATTTCTATATAAAACAATAGCAGTTAAAGTAGGGATGTGTTTATTTAACATTTATGGAGTCTTCAGCGTCAGAGCTTTGGAAGACTCGAAGCTAAAACTTTATGGGCCCTGAAATTCTCAGGACAGAGGTGTTTACACCTCCTGGTGGTTCTTTGCTTCTTTGATGATGATGGAACGACTGTTACAGTAAAACATAAGCGAGAACAGAAACTAGTGTATTTTGTGGGTGTTTTGTGAACATTAATTGGGATTCTAAATGGTTAAAAAGCACATTTTATTATTAATAAATTTATTTATCAGTACAGAGGGTAGTTGTCTGTATCATCTAAAGTAAAGTGGAATAACACACCTGCTGTTACTGGAAAATGGAGACCTTTGAGGGTGATTAAAGGTGTAACTGTACACATATTCGTACCAAACTGAACGTATTAATCGGCGGATCACAAGTTTGTTTAGTCTCTGCCTCGCACTTTGAGCGCAGTGTCACTGTGGCTACTGGATCCGTACTGGAAACACAATTTTGTTTTGTGCATACGTGAAATCGCTGTCACATCCCATCATCTGCCACGTTTTTAGGCATTTAATTTTAAAATAGTTTTAAAAATATAAACTGTTGTTCAGAAATGTGCATTATGTTGTGCATTTCTTCTCCATAACTCTACCGAACCGTTTACACCCCATTTTTTATCCTTTATTTAAATTAGGTTTTGTAATCGGAGCAGGAACTTGTTCTCAGATTTCATACATGATTTAGCCCTGCTCTCAGATCCCTTCATGTTGTCTATAGAAAAGATCTGGCAGTTACTGTACGTATCAGTTAGCAGAGCTACAGCTTGAATCTCCAGTAGAATAATACGCTCACTTGTGTTCTTCTACTACAGATATGGAAACTCTGTTCAGCTTGTTCAACGTCCTGTGTTTAAAATCACAAATTCACAACGTCCATTTAAATCAGAGTTTGATTTTGGTGTTCTGCGAGCATTAAGACGCATCTGAAATGCTCCAGAGAGCCAAAAAAACGTAATCCTCCCAACAGTTTTCTTGCAAGGTTTCTAATCTAAAGAAAAGCGAAGTTGTTCATACTTACGTTGGCTTCAGTGATAGCAATATCTACGACGCTACCAACTACAATTAAGGCATCAAACGTGTTCCAAGCATCAGTGAAATAATGCTGTTAATGCAAAAACAAACCAAAAAACGAACACACCACACGGGGGGAGGGGAGGGGGGGCGAGGGTGAAAGGGGTGAAGAAAGAGAGGAATCAAAAGAGAAACATTATGGAAGACACAGGAGGAAAGGTTGAGGAAAAAAAACAGAGAGAGGAGAAAAAACAGAAATTAGCACACCTCTGAAAAGAAAGATCATTTTTAATATAGTTTTTTAAAGTTAGCTCTGAGGGATCTGAAACATCCTGGCAGAGCTGTAAAAGTTCATTAGAGGAACACACAACCTCCACCTGGAATAGAGGAGAGCGATGGAGGGAGCAGGAGGAGCAGGAGGAGGAGGAGGCGGGGCCAGGGTCTGAGCTTACTTACATCAGCCTCAGTGAGCGCAATGTCAACTATGCTGCCGATCACCACCAGAGCATCGAACCCGTTCCACGGGTCTTCAAGATAACCCTTAGACAGGCAGCAGGGATTAGCTATGACTCTTAGACATTTAGCAGCAGATCACTCCACTTCTGAACTACACAATAACATCTAACATTACATCACTTCTTCACGTCATGTGTGTCAAAATTCACACACACACACACACACGTGAATTTTGAGTTTGAACGCACACACCGGTGCTGGCTTCAAACTGGAAACGGATCGTGCATTACGCGTTAGTCTTTCAGTCCTACGCTAGTGATGCCCGATCACACTCAGCGCTGAGCCGCTGCCTCTGACTGGAGAACTGATCAGATGCTTTTTATTAGGGATGCGTTATAGTATGAGAGTTTTGGGCTGATACTGAGAGAGCGTAACTGACTTACAGTAGCAGTAATCCCTCAGGGATGTTACAGATCGTGTTATTTAGCTCTCTGTGTGCTACATAACTGCCAAGAAAGTCATCTGAGTGTGTGTTTATGCATTTATGATACAAGACTCGTCCTTCAGTTAACTTGCATTGAGTCGGGTTGCAGTAGGTTCTGTTTAAATTTGAAAAGCTGCGCTCGAACGACTGATCGGTCAGGCGATTAATTGATCAGCAACGGCTAATTGTGCTGCAAATTAGGCCGATTATTTGGCATGTGCATCTGACCCACCATACCGCATGTACGCTCTGCACTTGTATGAGAGAACAGAACTCTCCCATACCAGCAGGTGGCAGTAGTCTCTATTCCGCATCTAAACTGGGAAACCGGAATAGCTAGATCGGTGAATATATAAAGCTTCGACATTTACAGCTGCTGCACTCATTACTAACAGATTCTCTAGATTTTTTCAATGTCTGCTAAGTTTTATAGACAAAAGCAAGAATGACAACAAGTGTCTGTGTTCCCTCTTTACTTTCGTCAGTTCTGTTTTTTCCTCATGTGCTCATTCGCTAAGAGGAATAGCCAATCAGAGTTCTCTTCATCGCCGAGGAGCTCCGCCGCCGAATCCACATGCAGAATTGGGCAAAAAACTGCTGGCACCGAAAAACTAAAGCCGACCGACGCTCAAAGTGAAATATTAAAAACCCTCTCCTTCATACACGATTATTTTCTAACTCATTGTAGACCTAAAAGTTTTTAACAGATGTGTGTGTAAGACCGGGCATCACTCTTCTACACTTTGTGAGCAGCATGCAGCTCTGTAGTTTCCACTCTACAGAGAACAGAGAGAACCTGTTTAAACACTGCACACCACACTTAACCATTTTCCATTGGCACAGGGACGCCGCTGGATCCGGAGCCGGTGCTTCATCCACAAGCATATAATAGATATGAACAGAGTGCTGTGCTGTGCTGTGCTGAGTCTTTTTATTTCCCTTCCTTCAGCTCAGCTTTTTTTATCTTCACTTTGTCAACTGTCCAACTTCCTGATCCAGCCTTTGTTCCACTGACTGCTGTTGTTATTTCATCATCTGCCAAATCTCTTGTTTTTTTTTTATTAGTTGTGGTATTGTTTCTGCATATAAACTAAAATATGCTCCATCATTGTTCTTGTTTCACAATTGCACTAATTTGACTTATGACACTAATTTCCTAAGATCACGAATCATTTCTAATCTGTTGAATTGATTCTGCCAGTAAATGTCAATGTGTAACTGTAGCCATCTGAATGGAGTATCCAGTAACAGTAGCTGCTCCTGGTTGGAGTATTAGATGATGTACAGATTGAGCACAATGCTGAAGTCCAACAGAAGCAACCAGACAAATATCTCCAACCCCAATTAAAAAAACACTAATGTGCAGCAATGTATCAGATTATATTTAACCATGTTATAATAGACAATGTCACTCCCAGACATCCTCTCCACAACACCAAAGATCCACGAAGTCCAGCACACTGTCTTTACTACTTCATATGAATAGAAGCTATACTGCGAATGCACTCAGGATGAAGATTTTGATGCAGTGAAAACGTCTCACATGTAGACATGATCGTAAAACCCTGCACCTGTCTGGCCTTTTTTTAACAGTAATGTGATTATGATGCCAGAATCAGCACCGGTTCCGGAACCAGCAGTGACGTGATGCCGGTGGAAAAGGGATAACTGTGTCTCTTACAAGTACTCGTTTCTTCTTCGGAACAAACAGCTGGGTGTAGGGAGAAGGGAGTGAGGGGTTATTATCATGTCCATACAATAAACCAGTACAATCATTGGAATTCTGTGATTATTCATTAGCATGTAATAGGACGTTTGTATAAGGGTTGGTTAGAGAGAGAGAGAGAGAGAGAGAGAGAGAGAGATATCCACCCTGGGTTTGAAGGCGATGAGTTTGAGGACCATCTCGACAGTGAAGACGGCGGTAAACACCATGTTCAGGATGTCCATTACGTGGTTAAATGTTTTAGACTGCCCGTAGTGCTGCATGTAAAGAAACATCAGACAGGAAAAGGACAGTGTGAAAGGATGGAATAAAAGCTTGTTATTAATAATTGCAGCAGGGAACTAAAGGAAACACCACAGGATCAGTCTGAGACAAGTGTTGGGAATTGGGAAAGTGTGTCACTTTGCATGCCAGTGTGAAAGCAGGTGTTATCCCCTGAATCACCAGTGAAATAATGTTCGAGGAAATGAAAGGAAGGAGCTACATTCCAGCTGAACATTAATTTAGAAAAGATTAAGGAGCGATGAAGGAACCCTGGGTGACATCTCAGATCCTGTGGGGTTCTAATGAAGTTCCACATGAGCACCTCGGTTTATTCAGACTAAACAAGCGAGCACTCTTACCTGCACAGCCAGGCAGAGCGTGTTGAGCATGATGAGGACAAACATGATGTACTCGAAGGCTGTGGAGTTCACCATATACCAGAACTTGTACTGATAGGGGTTTTTAGGGATGTAGCGCCTCAGAGGTCGGGCTGTCAGTGCGTACTCCACACACTGGCGCTGTGGGGCGGGGCAGACACGATTATACACTATGTATTATACACACACACACACACACACACACACACACACACACACACACACACCTGGTTCTTGTCCAGTTCACAGTTCTGGTACTCCTTCTCGCCCTGCTCCTGAAACGTCACGATAACGAAACCCACAAAGATGTTCATCATGAAGAAGGCGATGATGATGATGTAGATGATGAAGAAAATGCTGATCTCCACACGGTAGTTGTAGATGGGGCCGTAGTTTTCCCGGTTTGAGTCGATGGCCTTGTAAAGAAGCCTGAAGAAGGAAAATGACCTTCAGAACGAGACGATGCAGACACACTAGTTTTTTTATATATCTATCTAAAGAGTGCATTAAGCTTCTATTTATAATGTTGTACAGCACTGCATTTATCACTGTCTCAGGAACGGCTGACGCTCCGCTTTACACTCACACACACACACACACACACACACACACACACACACACACACACCCCACACACACACACACCCCGCTAATCCTCTTACTCAGCTAAACAGGCCTCGTTTAGCACCACAAACAAAATTACAGCTGGAACTGAGAACGCAGAGACAACAAGTCAATTAGTTAACATGATTATGATCAATGGGCAGGTTTTAAAGATCGGTGTGATCTGCATCGACAGCAAAGTGAGTTGGCGATGTAAAGAAGAGACGTCAAGATCCTCTGCAGCTTAACTCCACACTGTGTGATTTTTACTACCTACTATCTGTAATGTGGTTCTATACACAGAATATTACAGTTTTCATTTTCATGTCAGTCTTCGTCTATAACTCATTTTATACTAAACAAAGGACACAATCCTGTACTGTAGATACTGTAGATTACTGTCCCAAACACTTCAGCACGATGTGTGTGACTGATAGGAAGCAGACACACGCTCCTATATAGGCTGCCAGAACACACACACACACACATACCCAGTAACCAACACACACAGAACCAACACACACACACACACACACACACACACACACACCCAGTACCAACACACACACACACACCCAGAAACTGAGAGAAAGGGAAAGGTACACACTACAAATGTATTATAAGTATTTGTCAATAAAATGTGCTCTGATCACAGAAATCCTGCTTTAATACCAAACACATACAATTTCAATATATTCTGCTCTCAAGAGTTTGTAAGTGCATTGTGTGTGTGTGTGTGTGTGTGTGTGTGTGTGTGTGTGTGTGTGTGTGTGTGTGTGTGTGTGTGTGTGTGTGTGTATATACGGTATACTGTGTATATATCCCGGAGAGTGTGTAATAAAGAGGTTGTGTATCAGTGCAATTACTCGCACACTATTTTTCACATCAGCTCACCTCCTTTCTTACATACAGCAACAACAACAGCAATTACAGTCCTGAACGATCATTATTACAGCCTAACTACTGTTATTTAGCACACACACACACACACACACACACACACACACACACACACACACACACACACACACACACTGTTTATCATCATAATGTATATGATTTACAGTTTTTATCTCTCTCTCTCTCTCTCTCTCTCTCTCTCTCTCTCCTCTTCTCTCTCTCTCTCTCTCTCTCTCTCTCTCTCTCTCTCTCTCCTCTTCTCTCTCTCTCTCTCTCTCTCTCTCTCTCCTCTTCCTCTTCCTCTTCTCTCTCTCATCTTCCTGTTCTCTCTCTCTCTCTCTCTCTCCTCTTCTCTCTCTCTCTCTCTCTCTCTCTCTCTCTCTCTCCTCTTCCTCTTCCTCTTCTCTCTCTCATCTTCCTGTTCTCTCTCTCTTTCTCTTTCTCTCTCTCTCCTCTTCCTGATTTCTCTCTCTCTCTCTCTCTCTCTCTCTCTCTCTCTCTCTCTCTCTCTCTCTCTCTCTCTATCGTGTAGATGAATATTGGTAAAGACAGAATCTGATATCAGAACGTTGTCACATTTCATCAGAGTTTTGATCCGTGTCCAGTATGTGGCTCCGTCCCAATTCTACTTCAGTTTCCAAACAGTTTTCTTTAAAGCAAATCTCAAAACCACAAAACCACAAAACCACAAAACCACAAAACCAGTGCAAACTGCAGCACTGCATTTCCCCGTGGACGAGGGAAAGAGTCAGTGAGAGTAATGAAGCTTCTTCACTGCTGGATGTTTTAAAGTTGCATCAAGCTGTTTATGTGCCTTACACAGCTGTGAGATCAGATCCACATCTGGAACAACTATACTAATGATGATGAACTAATCTGAACTCAGTCATTAAAGAAAAAAGTCTTACGCAGGCCATCCTTCAAACGTGGAGACGGTGAATAGCGCCATCATGGCCATGAGCACGTTGTCGAAGTTAAAATCACTGTTGTGCCATTGACGTTTCTGGATGGTGGGATGATTCATGTCTCCATCTTTGTAAAAAATAAATGTCCCCCTGCGAGCAGTAGTGTGAGAGAGAAGGAGAGAGAGACAGAGAAAGAGAGAAGGAGGGCTGAGAGCATGCTAAAGTAACCAGAGTATTTAAAGTACGACTTCAAGGCTAAATACTCATACTTGTGTGTGTGTGTGTGTGTGTGTGTGTGTGTGTGTGTGTGTGTGTGTGTGTGTGTGTGTGTGTGTGTGAGTGAGAAACCTCTACTAGACACTAACTTGCACGTATCAGGTGTTGATCTGTCCTCGTCATTGCAGCGGTAAAATTTCCCCTGTGGAGCAGAAGACGAGGTCAAAAGTCATGAGTGACTGAGAAAACATTTACATTTATGGCATTTGGTAGATACAGAGAGGGCAAAAGTCCACACATCCTTCACTCAGTAGAAGTGCAGATACTTATGTTTTAAAAGACTCTGGTAAAAGTTGGAGTTCTGACTACACTTTTTTACTTTACACTTTTTCAAGTTAAAGTAAAGAAGTTTGGGCTCTGACATGGACTTCAGTCAAAGGTAGTGATTATTACTAACTGTTTTAGTGTCATGCTGGTAACTGAACCTCACATCATATATATATATATATATATATATTATTATATTATTATTATTATTATTATTATTATTATTATTATTATTATTATTATTATTATTATTATTATTATAATAAACGAATGTTGTTTTCTAATGAATGTATTCAGACTGAAGATCCACCATATAGAACACAAGCAGAGAGTAGATGATGATCAGGTGATCAGGAATGTCTCTGTTCTCAGTCATGTTCTCATCACTGACTCCCTCTGTCTCATCCACGTTAACCCCAGACTTCTTACTGCCTTCTGCCTGCTCACTGTGAGCTTCAGAAACTAGTCCACGTCTGTGGTGTGTGTGAGAAACAGGAAATGATGCAGCAGTGGATTCAAAAAGCCACAAATATTGATCATGTCACCAAATAGATTTAAACTAAAGTAATGAATCTGTTTTTAAAAATGTAAGAAGTAGAAATTACAGATATTTGTGTAAAAATGTAATGAGTGAAAGTAAAAAGTTGTCAGAAAAATAAAGTCAAGTAAAAAACTGATACCAAAAAAATCTACTGAAGTACAGTAACAAAGTATTTGTACTTCATTACGTTACATCTCTAAGTAGATGCCTGTATCCAGAAGGACTACAACTGAGCAGCTGTGGGGTTAAGGGCCTTGCTCAGGGGCCCAGGAGAGGCAGCTTGTTGTGGCTGGGATTTAAACTCATGGCCTTTGGAGGCCAATGCCTTAACCCCTAAACTCCCACCTCCCCAAGAACACATGTAATATAGTGTAACCTGATAAATCATGGAGCTGGTAAAAGGGTTTTTTACTTGTCAGATTGTACATTACAGTACAGTGAAATTCTTTCTTGAGGGGTTAAGGACCTCACTCAAGGGCCCAAGAGCGGCAACTTGGGGCTTGAACCCCAGACCTTCTGATCAGTGATCCAGAGCCTTAACCACCTCCCCAGGTTTCATTCCTCCGCACATCAGCGAATATCTGCCTTGACTGACCTTAAAGAGCTGCACACCGATACAGGCAAACATGAACTGGAGCAGCGTTGTGACGATCATGATGTTGCCGATAGTCCTGACAGCCACAAACACACATTGGACCACGTTCTGCACAGAGAAGGAAATGTTTAGATATAAACCATCCTTTACTGCACTGGGCATTTATTTAGTTTTAAGGCCATTGACATTTACCAACCTTTAGTCCTTTGGCCCTATTGATGGCCCTGAGGGGCCTCAACACCCTCAGGACACGCAGGATCTTCACCACCGAGATCGCAGAGGATCTGCACAATAAACACACTTGTTCTCATTTATACAGTAAACAATCACACACAGGATGTCTCCAAAACTGATAAGATTAATGCAATGAGACATGACATAAACCCCCTGCAAGGGTACAAGATTCAGAGATGCTTTAGTGATGATGGTGGTCTTCATACTCAAGTCATGTGCATATGATAAATACCAATTAGCTGTAAATGTGCACGAATGTTTACAGCAAAGCAGATTTACATTTAGCCACACCCACAAAAAATCAATTAAGGGCAAACCGCTCACCAAGGATTAAAAACTGGGAACATGGTGGCTAATTGTCCAGGAATTCAGTTACCATCATACCATCTTACTCTATCTCTCTCGCTCTGTCTATCTCTCTTTCTACTTATATGTATATGTATATAAAGATTAAGAGCGTAACGATGTATTAATTGAAAAAAGTGCATCAGACACGAGTTGACGTTTGTATCATGATGCATCATTTTTTACATATTTGCATCGGTGAAGACAATTACATAATTATTTAATTATTTATATATAATTATTAGTAGATGCGTCCTACTTTTATTATTTAGAAAGTCGCCAATATTTTCTATGTAAATCGATTTCTCTCAGCATCACTGGACTATGTAAATATGATGTATCCTAACACTACGAAGACCGAGGCGTGTCCTGAAAGTCACATAGGATACAGACATGCATGGATACATGACAGAGGCAAAGCTGCATCTTTCTGCAGACACAACAGGAAAAGTATGTCTGCTTTTATTTTATCCAAAAAAAAAAGTCTTTGTACCATATTGAATTGCAGATCATCATGTTTTCTCCATTGAATCGCATTGTGTTAAATAGCACTGCATTGTAATAGAGGTAAATCCCATTGCACCGGCTGCTGCTTCATATGTATCTTTAATGTATCGTAGCATAATTAAATCAGCGTAAGGTCACAACAAATAAAATTCTATATCTGTAAGCCAGTAAACTCACTGTATCCCAAATGACACCAGAGACACGCCCACCACCAGCAGATCCAGCAAGTTGAAGTAGTTCCTGCAGAACGCCCCCTTATGGAACACCGCTCCGAACGTCATCATCTGCATGTTGAGGAGGAGGAGTTTAGCACATGTCCACATCGGAGAGAACGAGGCGTAGAACACATGCACTCGCTCATAACATGTACAGAGAACACATTCAGGACTCTATTTCATGTGCTGGCAACAAAATCCGATTTCTTCTGCTATAACACAGAGTCTTTGTTTATCTAACCAAGAACTGTTTTATGTGCTACAAACAAGAACATCAATGAATTATTATTATAATAGAAATCATTGTCATTATACCCATAGAGATAGCTTGTCTGTTTCACAGACCTTCATAAAGAATTTACATACGTTTTCAGTGTCTCTTTGGTACGAGTCGTGATCTCATGACAATTTAACTATTAAAATTCGCCTAATTTGAAAAGCTCCAGTGTTGAACAAAACAATTACTTCCTTCTGTAAATGATTGATAGTTGTGAAATAATTACATGTGAAGAATTAGCCTATGCGATGCTGCATTTCAGGATTCGTGCCATCATCACAAAAACCGAGCCCTTACATTTACAGACTAGTTATTACATGCTACATGCACACACTCATGGATAGCTTCTTACAGTTCAGGTATGGTGCAGTCATGCTACAAACTAAAGCTAACACTTTAAAGCCAAACCCGTACAGCATGAATGTGTTAGTAAGAGGTTTTGTATAAGAAAGTGCCAGGTGAGAAGAGACAACCAGGCAAGCAATACAACATGTAGTTTGTTTGGCGCCAGAAAGGCAGAGAAGAAAAGTAGATAAAAAAGAATCCTCTTGCAATCACATTCATGTGTGCTGCAATGACATTCCATCCTGCTCCTGGTCTCCTAAAATCCCAAGAGAGAGATACAGCGAGCGTCAAAGCAGCAAACCTCAGAGCATAGAAAGAAGGCCAGCTTCCTCTGAACGCAGTATCAATAAATACGGCCCGCAGTATCAATAAATACGGCCCGCAGTATCATTAAATACGGCCCGCAGTATCTTAAAATACGGCCCGCAGTATCTTTAAATACGGCCCGCAGGATCTTTAAAAACGGCCCGCAGGATCTTTAAAAACGGCCCGCAGTATCTTTAAATACGGCCCGCAGTATCTTTAAATACGGCCCGCAGTATCTTTAAATACGGCCCGCAGTATCTTTAAATACGGCCCGCAGTATCATTAAATACGGCCCGCAGTATCTTTAAATACGGCCCGCAGTATCATTAAATACGGCCCGCAGTATCTTTAAATACGGCCCGCAGTATCATTAAATACGGCCCGCAGTATCTTTAAATACGGCCCGCAGTATCATTAAATACGGCCCGCAGTATCTTTAAAAACGGCCCGCAGTATCATTAAATACGGCCCGCAGTATCTTTAAATACGGCCCGCAGTATCATTAAATACGGCCCGCAGTATCTTTAAATACGGCCCGCAGTATCATTAAATACGGCCCGCAGTATCTTTAAATACGGCCCGCAGTATCATTAAATACGGCCCGCAGTATCATTAAATACGGCCCGCAGTATCAATAAATACGGCCCGCAGTATCTTTAAATACGGCCCGCAGTATCAATAAATACGGCCCGCAGTATCTTTAAATACGGCCCGCAGTATCTTTAAAAACGGCCCGCAGTATCATTAAATACGGCCCGCAGTATCATTAAATACGGCCCGCAGTATCATTAAATACGGCCCGCAGTATCTTTAAAAACGGCCCGCAGTATCATTAAATACGGCCCGCAGTATCATTAAATACGGCCCGCAGTATCATTAAATACGGCCCGCAGTATCTTTAAAAACGGCCCGCAGTATCTTTAAATACGGCCCGCAGTATCTTTAAATACGGCCCGCAGTATCTTTAAATACGGCCCGCAGTATCTTTAAATACGGCCCGCAGTATCATTAAATACGGCCCGCAGTATCTTTAAAAACGGCCCGCAGTATCTTTAAATACGGCCCGCAGTATCATTAAATACGGCCCGCAGTATCAATAAATACGGCCCGCAGTATCTTTAAATACGGCCCGCAGTATCTTTAAATACGGCCCGCAGTATCATTAAATACGGCCCGCAGTATCATTAAATACGGCCCGCAGTATCTTTAAAAACGGCCCGCAGTATCTTTAAATACGGCCCGCAGTATCTTTAAAAACGGCCCGCAGTATCTTTAAATACGGCCCGCAGTATCAATAAATACGGCCCGCAGTATCAATAAATACGGCCCGCAGTATCTTTAAATACGGCCCGCAGTATCTTTAAATACGGCCCGCAGTATCATTAAATACGGCCCGCAGTATCATTAAATACGGCCCGCAGTATCAATAAATACGGCCCGCAGTATCTTTAAATACGGCCCGCAGTATCTTTAAATACGGCCCGCAGTATCAATAAATACGGCCCGCAGTATCAATAAATACGGCCCGCAGTATCTTTAAATACGGCCCGCAGTATCTTTAAAAACGGCCCGCAGTATCTTTAAAAACGGCCCGCAGTATCATTAAATACGGCCCGCAGTATCATTAAATACGGCCCTTTGGTAAAGCTTGATTGTTTGAATCTGAAAATAAGAAGCTGGAGGATTTGATTTGTTCTCTTCTTTATACCCTCCACTGTTCTGCAAGTGCTCACACATGGAACAAGGCTCTTTTACACCTGACAGGAAGTTGATGAAGGCATGTTTAACATACATTCTAAACCTGAGTAATTTGAAACTTTAAGGCAGTCAAACAGAATCCTGTGCTGCCCCCTGTGGGTGTGGAAACCATGCTGCATTCACACGCTGTAGATGTTCATGGAGATGTTCATGCGCTGCCTGGGCATGGGTGTTTCTGCTCCATTTTATGAGGTCAGGCAGTTATGAGGTAAAGACGAAGCTTTGACTGCAGCAGGGTTGGTTTTATCCCGGCACCAGTCAAAGCAACATGCATTCAAAAAAATCTTTCAAATAAAAGCCTACAGACCTGCCAACCTTCACACATTTTACACAGGACTTACTCATGGAGCACAGTGTGTGACAGGAACAAAGAGCAAACCCCCACCACTGCCATCAAGTAAAAAGGCATATGAGCCAATTAAAGTGTAAAAATGGGAATGATTGACAGTTACAGGTACCCTGAGGCTTTCTGGAAGCCCCGCCCACTTTCTACACCATCGCACATTAATACATTCCTCAAAAAAATCTAAAAATAATACATTCCTCAAAAAAAGGCTAAAGGGGGGATGTGTTGAGTTTGTTTTATGTAAAAATTAATTGTATCGTTTGTGTCTTTGGCATTAACTATATATATTTACCATATATGCTCTTTGTATAAAAGAAACGAGGAGCGTATTCCCATTTAAGCACACACCCCTCTAACTTATTCACTTAAATTGGGAAAGAAGTAATAGTGAATATACTGTATATAGTGCAGGGTTGGCAGGTGGGGAGGCAAAACCACATGAAAACCATGAAGCGAGCACCAGAGTCTCC
>NC_139601.1:1142570-1170070 GCF_946808225.1 Silurus aristotelis | reverse complement strand
AGATGAAAAGTAGTCCTGTGTGTGTGTGTGTGTGTGTGTGTGTGTGTGTGTGTGTGTGTGTGTGTGTGTGTGTGTGTGTGTGTGTGTGTGTGTGTGTGTGTGTGTGTGTAACCAGTCATGTACAAGTACGGACATTAAACTCTATTTTCAGATTTCTCCTGTCTCCCTCCCGCCCTCTCTTTTTCCTCTCACACTTTCCCTCCTTCTTTCTCTGGCCATTGTTTCCTGTCTCACTGTTTATTTTTTGTGCACCCTTTTTCCTTTTGTTATGTCTCTTCTCAATTAAGTTTGTTTCTTTTCTCCTCTCTACTCTTTCTGGCTCTCTTAATTTGTATCTCTCTGCCTTTTTTCGCTCTCCCTTTCATCATTTCTGTCTCTCAGGGGTTTTTTTTATATTAAATTAAATTTCCTTTTATTTTGTTCCTTCTTTCTCCTATTCTCTCTCTCTTACTCCCATTCTCTCTCTCTCTCTCTCTCTCTCTCTCTCTCTCTCTCTCTCTCTCTCTCTCTCTCTCTGAGTGCTGATACAGCAGTGTTGGATGTACAGAGTGTGATGGTGTGAGGAACTGCTGAGCTGAACAGGTTTTGTCCTTATTCTCTCACTTTTAGAAAGAGAAGGCAGAAGGTGGCGGTGGTTTACAGAGGAACCGCACGCTTTTACTGAGGAGCGTCTGCCTTCTGTTTCATCTACATTTCTAAGTGTTGTTTTCTTCTTCTGGTGCAGTGTGAGACGAGATGAGTGTGATGGATTGCGGCTCTGAGCAGGGTCTTAAATGAACACACACACACACACACACACACACACACACACAGAAAGGTAGAGCGGGACAAACACACAGTGGTGAGTCAGGGTGTGTCATGAACAAGGCCCATGGACATCAGCACTGATCACATGGTTTTTACATCGTGTCCTCCAAACACGCTGCTTAAATACGACCTCAAAATCCATCATCAGGATTATGGTGAGAAGATAAATGTTCATCTCAGACCCTGACACACGAAACAGGAACAAAATCTACCACAACATGCAGAATGATGGAGGACAAGCAAACAAGAAACATGCGCAAGTACACACACAAACAACTTCTCCTTCCTGTTTTATTTCTTCCTTATAAACTTTAGTACATTTTAATCCAGATGTCACACACAAACACTCGCGTTATCCCAAACACACTCCCTCCTGACACTCACACTCACTCACACACACACACACACACACACACACACACACACACACACACACACCCACACCACAGTCACACAGTCGCACTGCTTTTGGGGGAAGTGTGTGTGGATTTACCGTGAGTGTCAGAAGAGTGACTGAACAAGTTTAACCCTTTCTTCTTCTTGTTCATGAGGTCAGCGAGCGTGACCCCTGCACCGGACGCCGGCCCACGCCACACAACAGGGAAGCGCACCGATTCACACAGCAGCGACATAAGAGTGAAAGAGCAAGTCATGAGGTTGGATTTGTTCAAGCCGAAACGATCCCCAGCCACGCCTCCGGGAGCCCCTGCACCGCCCGCCAGCGCTCCAGCTCCCAAACACACGCCATCACATCACAGAAGTGAGGAGAACATCTGCACCAACTTCCACCCAGGGAGTTACTCAGCCTGAATTAACTTGTGATTAGTTGTAACCATGGGTTGCCAGGGTTAAATTTTTCACACTGAAATTGGGCTAACTTTACAGGCAAATTCGACTCGTGTTGTATTTAATGCTTTGATTTGATTTTTTTAATCAGTTTAAAAATAATCCACTGCTTTGTTTTGAAGGCAATAATAAAAATGAAAGCTCACAAAGTTCAAGTGAAACCGAGGTTTTTAATGTTACTGGTATAAAAGTGGATGGTAGCGTGGCGGTACTGAACGCAGTAGTATGTATCTAACATGTTCTATTACTGCTAGAAGAGATGGCAGACAACAGTGTAATAGAACAGCGTGTGGTGCTGAATCTACAGAAGACTTTTGAGTTTTTTTCCCTGAAATTAAGGAGTGAAATGAAACTGCTGCGGTGGTTCTGTACTGTGATCCAATTTTCTTTGCTTTTTGTGCTTTTAGATGTTTGAGAGCTTCTCAGCAGAGCGCAGTCAGGAGCTGGAATCAGGCAGGAATGTGGACTGGCACAGAGGACGTGGCCGGGCACCGGTGGCTTCAAAGCATACAGGACATCAATAATAACAGCAACAACAAATAATTTAGGACAACAACAACAACAAACAACAGTAAGACTGCAGGCGTGAGTGGTGTGGTGTGCTGGAGAGGGACAAGAGGAAGATGAGAGGTTAGTTACAGGAAACATGGACATGATGAGATAATAGTGAGGTGGTTTCCATCCACATGCTATTTATCATGAAACTCGGCTTTACAGCTCACACACCTTACACACATCAAATCAGCAGTTCCAAAGTAATGTAATAATGAACAGCGTTACATACGGCTGATTACGGACTGGGCGGCGCAGACACACACACACACACACACACACACACACACTCTGTTATAAAACGTATGGTTCTGAATTTAAATGGAGAAAAAAAAAACATAAATGAGGTGTAAAATTATGACAGACAGAAGGAATGGAATCGGCTTTTCAGGATTGAACAATGGTGTGTGTGTGTGTGTGTGTGTGTGTGTGTGTGTGTGTGTGTGTGTGTGTGTGTGTGTGCTTCTGTGTTTGTAGCCAACTGCTCTGTGATTCATTTGGATTCCTAATGGCCTGCTGAAATAAAAGCTGTAAGTCTTAAGTTTTGCTCGTGCCGTACAGAGACGTGAGTGTTTTCAGATATTTCAGTGTGGATGAGCAACTCTTGGAAAACACTAGAAAACTAAAGTGTGGACGTGAAGCGTTTTTATCCTGTGGACGTAGCCTGAGCCAATTAAAGTCATAAACCAGACATTTTATACCACAGGAATCACACTGCCATAAGTAAGTGTAATGCTGAACATGAGCCTGTAGGTTGTGTGATCAGTCTGTAGTATGAAGGTTATGCGTGTGAACTCAGAGTCTGTGTAAATCTGTTCACTGTGTAAGAGGATTGAGGATTTTTTCCAAACAAACTTTTCTCCTCCTGTAGCACTGGTAAACGCTGATCCAACAACTTCTCACGCACACAGTACAGTACAGTAGGAGCACAGCTCACGACACATCTGGGCCTCAACAGCTAACTCAAGCTTGTGCTCTTCAGCTTCAGACAGATAAATGTATTTGATAGATTTCAAAACAAGAAACAGCATTCTACTTGTGTATGTGTGTGTGTGTGCGCATTATCGACTCACGGTTGTGTTTGCTTCCATCTTCGTCGTCCTCGTTGTCTGGGTCGATGTCCTCTGCCTGCGTGAGCCAGTCAAGGTATCCCTGCAGGTCCTCCTCCATCTGCTGCTTCTCACGGAGCTTCTGGAAATCTCCACGGGCCTTTGCCTTTTCTCGCTCTTTAGAGAACTCGCTATGCTCACACACACACACACACACACACAAATATGCACACGCACAGTGATTAGCACACAAACACACACACACGGCACGGCGCCACGGCGGAGTGTCCACATGCATGTACCTAAGCATGAGCATGCACTTATTTATCTTCTCCATCACACTGCACATCATAAATCAATCAATATTCTGTACAAGAAACACACGATTGAGATGAAACTGAAGCACAGAGAGACTGGAGGTTATAATTTCTTGCTCTGAACAGGTCAAGGTGTATTAAATACTGAAATAAATCAAGAATAACAGGTAAATTCTCTTTTTTAATTTAATATCCGAATTAAACTGTGACTTAGTTCTAGTGCTTTAGTATTAGAAGTGAAATGTGTATCCGTTCTGCAGGACAGAAATAATAACACACTGCATCTCTGTGCTTCTGTACAGCAGAGGGTCAGGCGATGGTGCACTCCACTACAGCACTGTACCCTAGCGCACTCCCGATCTCCACCAGCAGGTGGGATGCTCATCTTCTCCTAACAACAGCCACTTCACTAGAGGTCATGCAGTGAACACGGCTTTAGCATTCTTCAGCCCGTCGCGCAGCTCTGCGCACCACACTCAAACTGAGTCACAACATACTCCATCTGACTCGCCTCGAATCCATGAGTCTGCTGTGAGACAAAATAAGGCGAAGAATACGAATCCCTGCTCTCTATATATAAATACACGACTGTGTGTGTTTGTACACACAGTCTCTGACTGCCTTAGTTTGCCCTTGTATATAGGACACACTTGGTGTACGTCCAGATTGTGTGTGTGTGTGTGTGTGTGTGTGTGTGTGTGTGTGTGTGTGTGTGTGTGTGTGTGTGTGTGTGTGTGTTTGAGAAGCACTGCTGGGGGGGTTATACTGCTAATCTGCTGGACAGATATACACCTACACTCACATACCCCTACAGTCACATACACCTACACGCATATACACCTACACTCACATACACCTACAGTCACATACACCTACACTCACATACACCTACAGTCACATACACCTACACGCATATACACCTACACTCACGTACACCTACACTCACGTACACCTACACTCACATACACCTATACGCATATACACCTACACTCACGTACACCTACACTCACATACACCTACACGCATATACACCTACACTCACGTACACCTACACTCACATACACCTACACGAAATTACACCTAAACTCAAACACATACAGTCCTACACTCACATACGCCTACACTCATTCATACCCAGTCCTACAGTCATAACCTTGTTTAGAGTTTTTAGAGTTTTGTTATTAGATTATTTTTCACATGTATAACAAACTGTGTAGTGCAGTGTGAAATCAGGTTTGTTGTTCAGATGCCTTAATGCTAGAATGTGCACTCTGCTCTCTTTCTCTGTGACTTTCTTTCTTTCTTTCTTTCTTTCTTTCTTTCTTTCTTTCTTTCTTTCTTTCTTTCTTTCTTTCTTTCTTTCTTTCTTTCTTTCTTCCAGCTTGCTTCCAACCCCTATCTCTCTCTCTCTCTCTCTCTCTCTCTCTCTCTCTCTCTCTCTCTCCTGGCTGTGATGGTCAGTGTTGACTGCAGTCTTGTAGCGTTGCTGTTTCATTCTCTCATTCTGATTGTCTCAAGTCTGTTTGTCTCCTCCTAACTTCTCCACATGCATCCTTTAAACGTCTCCTAGTCTGGAAATGAAAGTGAAACTGGGCAAGGCTGAGGGTTATACTAACACCGAGTTCTCTGATTAGCACACAATCACTGAATCATTATGAGACTACTGATCAGAGTTCAGAGAATAGTCAATCAATCATCACCCTAAACCCAATTACCACGATTACACACCCAACCCACGCCTGTAACACACACCCAACACACTCCTGTAGCACACATTTATAACACACTCCGTTCACCTAATAACACACACCTGTAACACACTCCTTTCACCCAATAACACACACCTGTAACACATTCCTTTCACCCAATAACACACCCAACACACTCCTGTAACACACACCTGTAACACACTTCTTTCACCCAATAACACACACCTGTAAAACACTCCTTTTAACCCAATAACACACCCAACTCACTCCTATAGCACACACCTGTAACACACTCTTATAACCCAATTACACACCCAACACACCTGTAACACACACCTGTATCCCAATAACACAATCAACACACACCTGTAACCCAATTAAAGATTCTTCTTACCATCTAAACACACCCAGTACACTACTCTTACCCACTCAGCACACCCAACACAAGGTTCATGACGAAAAAGGAGCCCAAAACGACCAGACTAACAAAGTAGGTCCACGGCAGCTGAAAGCCCATAGAGTTGTTCAACTGCAGAAATCCAAACATTAGTGTTACCTTAAATGCCCAGAAGTGCCTGAGAGGAGGACAGGAGTCCCCCAACAGGAAACGGGCATCATGTCGGAGGCAGACAGACAGATTTTGTGAAGTACAGACAGTGTGAAAGAGACAGAAGAGTGAAGAAAGCGAGCCCCTCACCCACTTAACACTCCCAGAACAAGGTTCAGGACGAAGAAAGAGCCGAAGATGACCAAGCTGACAAAGTAGATCCAGGGCAGCTCCAAGCCGATCGAATCATTCATCTGAGAGCAACACAGACAGACAAGACAGACAGACAGACAGACAGACAGACAGAGAGAGAGAGAGAGAGAGTGAGAGAGAGAGAGAGAGAGAGAGAGAGAGAGAGAGAGAGAGTGAGTGTGAGAGAGAGAGAGAGAGAGAGAGAGAGAGAGAGAGAGAGAGAGAGAGAGAGAGAGAGAGAGAGTGAGTGTGAGAGAGAGAGAAGATAAAAGAGAAACATATAAAATAGAGAAATGGGAGAAGATAAACAGATAATAGGAGGAGGAAAATGTCAATCATGGAAAATAAGTGATCCAGAGTAAGAGTCAGGTGGAGCAGCGTTTTAAACAGATTAGGATTCTGATTGGTGGAAAGGTGTTAATTAATCTTATTTCTATAACAAGAGCAAAACACGTTTCTTTGCTAATAATCAGATTTCCTGTTTCCTGTTCCTAAATAAGCACACCGAGCGATGCCAAAGGGTGGAAAATCTCAGGTAAGTTTCCAGTAACTTTCCATGGGAATAGTATAAGTTCCTTACAAACATATTATAAACATTTTGTTTGGTCACAGTCTGACACATGCATGCAAACTTACACAGATTTAGAAAATGTAGATTTTTTTGCCGCTTTGATTTAATTGTTAGTACAATAGCTTACACACAGCAAGTTTAAAATATAAATATATGTGATATGTATCTCGTTTATGTGAAATATTGGACAAGATGGACGTTTTCTTTTTCACATTATTTTGTGTGCAGGATTGTAGAAACGATGTGTGTTGTGTGATGAAAGAATGCACGGTGCCTGTAGGGGGCGTAGCCTCAGCTGAGGTTATTAATATCAACTGTTGGTTGAATAGTTAGTAATAGTAATAGTTGATTTTGCAACCTTAAGCACATGCCACATACTCATTTAGGCTTTTTATCCTCCCCTGGGTTTAGTCACGTCCACTTTCCTGCCTCTAACAGTCTACTGACCGACTGCACGTCACTGTGACTGACAGTGAGGCAGAGATCGAGGCTCTGCGAGGGTTGTGGAATCATCAGGATTTGCGACCTGATGATAATCAGGCGAAACACCAGACAGCTGCAGCACACTCATTTTTTTGGGTTTTAATGGATCCTGCATGCTGCGACTCCATATTGAGTTGAAGAAACCCAGCGTGTGTTAATGAGGAGTACAGTTGCAGGCAGCTTGAGATACAGAGCAACAAATGTCAGGCCTGAAATAGAATCTCTGATGTGTGCAGAGAAAGTGATGTGAGGAACCCACACACTCGCGCTGCCTCGCTGGAGGAAGGGTCCGATGTGCTCTGGAGCTCCGGCGCAAGGTTAGTGGTGGGCGGGAGAAAGAGAGCGAGAGATTCGTCTCTCTCTTTATCGCCCGGCTTTTCCGCTGCTCTGTGTGTGTGTGTGTGTGTGTGTGTGTGTGTGTGTGTGTGTGTGTGTGTGTGGGTTGTAAGCCATCTCACCATCTCCTTTATGCCATCTATCTAGAAGGAGGAAATTCTGATACTTTATAGCATCAGAATGTGGAGAATCTGCTTTAGTTCTTATTTACACCGTATACGTGTTAAAAACGTACGTTTTTCTCCTCGTTTTGGCCTCCTGTCTCCTCCACACACAAATGCCATTTACTCTGCTGAGAAATGAAGTCTTTTGCTTCAAAATGGGGACATTTTTCAGATTCTTTTCTCCTTTTTGGACACAGTAACATCAGAGCAGGAGTCTGTGGTTTTATGAGCGTTAGTAAGGCACCAGGACTCCCTTTATCATAGCTACTGCCCCAGCTGTCCACAAACACATGTATATTTAATAAAAATAAATGAACCGTGAGTATGGACAGGGCAGGAAAGAGTGTCAAGTCAAGTCAAGTTTATTTCTATTGCGCTTTTTACAACAGACACTGTCTCAAAGCAGCTTTACAGAATTTAACAGTGAAGGTGAATGGTGTGTGTTTATCCCTGATGAGCACCGTGGTGACTGTGGTGAAGGAAAAACTCCCTCAGATGTTATGAGGAAGAAACCTTGAGTGGAACCAGACTCAAAAGGGAACTCACCCTCATTTGGGTGACATCAAGAGTGTGATTATAGTCTTTAAACACTACAGAACACTGGAGAGTGAGAACTAACATGAGCACTGGAGTGTGTGATTATGACTGATGATCTTTCTACAGTCTTTTACAGTCATTTGTGGTTATAAAACCAGGAGCTACTGAGCAACTCATAAAATAGCTCAACATCTGCGATCATCACAGATCCAACACCAGCTTCTCCATGCCAGAGGCTTTAAACACTCCAGGAGGTCCAGTGTCCAAACTCCACATGATGTGGGAGAAGGTAATGACGTGCGAAACACACATATTAGAATGAGTGTGTATTTAAACATTGGTTGTAGAAATTAATCTCATCCATGAGACAAAATCTTAATCTGTCAATTCGGCCTGAACGCAGCGGAGCACAAATTCTTCTCGACATTTAAACATTTTCTGTGTAACTTTATATCTGTTTTTATACCCAATTTCAAGACAAAAAGAGTAAAGTGCAGCAAATCAGAAACGAGAATGTGGAATGTCTATGCTGTAGGAGTGTAGCAGCAGTGACCCTGCAGGGGAGGAATCAGAAATGCCTCTTCTGTAGCATAGAATAATATTTATAATAATAATATCTGTTATAAGCCTTTCTCAAGCTCAATGGAAACAGAACTGCTGAATCTCCACAGAAAGAATCAGTAAAGAACGCTAATTGAGTGACTGACCCAGTACAGCACGTCCGTCCAGCCCTCCATGGTGATGCACTGGAACACGGTCAGCATGGCAAACAGGAAGTTGTCGAAGTTGGTGATGCCGTTGTTGGGACCGGTCCACCCTTCCTTACACACCGTGTTGTTCAGGGTGCAGACCCGGCCGTGACCGTTCACCGCACACGGAACCGGCTCGTCTTCCGCTATCACAGCTACACACACACACACACACACACACACACAATATAATACACACTCATATACGCTCTGCAGTGGTGTCAAGTTTGTGTAAATGTACTTCGTTACTGTACTTTTTCCCCACTTTCTAGTTTTACTGAGTATCAAAGATATAAGCAACGTTAACTCTCTGCTCAGCTTCATTTATGATTCTGTAGATGTTCTTTACTCCACTATACTCTATATTAATTGACAGTCACTGTTACCACTTACATTCTGCACCTCTGCCTCTAAACGACTTTTTAGTGCCGCTGGCATCATTTTTAGTGCAAAAAGAGCTCGAATTATTTCCAAAAACTTCCAAAAAGCTTTTTGTTGATGTAGAATAAAAGGTGTGTCCAAACTTTTGGTCTGTACTGTATATATATTATATATACAGTACAGACCAAAAGTTTATATATATTATAGATACAGTACAGAACAAAAGTTTATATATATTATAGATACAGTACAGACCAAAAGTTTATATATATTATAGATACAGTACAGACCAAAAGTTTATATATATTATAGATACAGTACAGACCAAAAGTTTATATATATTATAGATACAGTACAGACCAAAAGTTTATATATATTATAGATACAGTACAGACCAAAAGTTTATATATATTATAGATACAGTACAGACCAAAAGTTTATATATATTATAGATACAGTACAGACCAAAAGTTTATATATATTATATATACAGTACAGACCAAAAGTTTGGACACACATTCAAAGAGTTTTCTTTATTTTCATGACTATGAAAATTGTAGATTCACACTGAAGGCATCAAAACTATGAATTAACACATGTGGAATTATATATGGAATTATATACATAACAAAACTGAAAATAACTGAAAATATGTCATATTGTAGGTTCTTTAAAGTAGGCATCAAGAGAATGCCAAGAGTGTGCAAAGCAGTAATCTAAGCAAAAGGTGGCTACTTTGAAGAACCTACAATATGACATATTTTCAGTTGTTTCACACTTTTTTGTTATGTATTTAATTCCACATGTGTTAATTCATAGTTTTGATGCCTTCAGTGTGACTCTACAATTTTCACAGTCATGAAAATAAAGAGAACTCTTTGAATGAGAAGGTGTCTCCAAACTTTTGGTCTGTACTGTATATACTTTGTGACATAATTCTGTAATTTTATACACTAATAAATTATATTATTATTATACTATAATATACTAATATACACAATGAAAAATTAGACCTATTGTTAAAGATTTTTGATTGAGGTTTGGGAGATATGGAGGCCGAGTCAACACCTTGAACTTTTTGTCATGTTCTTTACACCATTTCTGAACAGTTTCTGCAATGTAATGGGGAATATTATCCTGCTGGATGAGCCACTGATTTCAGAGAGTTATGTAGCTATGAAGGAGAATCACTTGGTCTTCTTTTTTAAATATATATCAATACTGAATCTCACTCATGTGATTGGTGCAACTGTGATGAGGTTACTGCTATTCTTGTCACCTGACAGTGGTTTTAATGTTATTGCTCATCTCTATTTGAAAGATCACTTTACTTCTTTGTCTTTAATTTCTTTTATTTTTTATTGGTTGGTTAGAAGGTGTTGAGGTGTACAATTTGCTTTTGTACTTTAAGAAATAAAACCTCATAAATTAGCATTCACTATGAGTCAAATACTGAAGTACTATTCAAATCAGATACTCAAGTCAAATTGGAATCTGTGCTTTTTAATGCAGAAGGTATTTAGAATTTTACTCAAGTATGATTTTTCAGGTACGTTTTTCACCTCTGATGCTCTGCTGTGTTGTGTTTTTATAACTGTGTTGTTTTGCGTTCAATTCCACAACCACAACACAGGAGTAAAACCAGAGCGGGAAGTGTAGCGGCGTCGCTACAACCTGAAGCTAAATCTCTGAAACCCACCTGTCCCGACTATGAAGCATGTCGCGTGCAATTTGCCGAGGAAGAGCTCAAGGCCGATGATGGCGTAGATGATGATGACGAAGAGAACCAGCAGAGCAATGTGGAGAAGAGGAACCATGGCTTTTATGATGGAGTTCAACACTACCTGTAAACCTGCAGGTACACACACACACACACACACACACACACACACACACACACACACACACACACACTTGAGCTTAATTAGTGGACAAGCATAAACTTGATATATTTCTTCTCAGGCTTTGGTCTGTTGCTTTAAAGTCAATGCTGGTTCTTCTGTATCTTCTGTAAATGATGTAAAACATCTCCATGTGTCCATGATATTTCTCCCCACACCCCTAATGTGTGTGTATTTGAGCAGAGAGATGTTTTCAGGAGGATTCACACATGTGAGGGCGTGTTCACACACACTGAACAGCTTGCTCAGAGTGAACACTCCTGGGGACATGAGTGAAAGCTGCCATATGCTCATGTGGTGCAGCCGTGTTCGCTTCTCCTCCACCGTACCAAGGGTACAAATCATTTCAAACCTGACGTGTAAACGCGGGTGAAGTGTAAGAGCAGAATGTTATAAAGAGACGTGTGGAAGGTCACTCACTAGGTACTCCTGAGACCAGGCGTAGGGGTCGCAGCACCCTGAAGGCTCGCAGCGCCTTGACGTCGAAGCCGCCGGGTTTTCCTCCGTGAGAGGCGGGTGGGGGGCTTCCTGTCGCCTTCTCGCCCCCTTCTTTGGTCAGCATTTCTAGCGTAACACTGAACAGTCTGCAGAGACACAATGGTCATTTCACATATGAACTTTTTATGGACATTGCACTCGTCAGCGTGGAGAGATTTGGTGTTGGAATGTGCCACAGTATCACTCAGTGGAAATGATATTATTCACCTTACGTTAGCGTCTGTTTTCTGCAGTTACCTAATCTAATTTACCCACTGGCTAATCTGGGCTAAGCTAAGATTAGCTATAATATGTGCTCCAGTCATGCTGTAGAAATATTAGACTTTTTTATTTCATATTTATTTATATTTATTCACAGGTTAGCAGGTGTGTGTTGAATGTGATCGTAGTTAACGATAACGTTATCGATAACGATAATCAGACGATATTCTGCTGAGTGTGTTATGGGAAGGTTCCCTGGTGGTCTAGTGGTTCGGATCCGCTGCGGCCCGGGTTCGATCCCCGATGAGGGAACCAACCCCAGCCACTCTTAGTGCCGGTCCCAAGCCCGGATAAATGGGGAGGGTTGCGTTAGGAAGGACATCCAGCGTAAAAACATGTGCCAAATCAAACATGCGGATCATGAATACAGATAATCTGCTGTGGCGCCCCCTAATGGGAGAAGCCGAAAGAAAGTTATTGTGCTGGACTGCCATGAAAAGCTGATGCCTAAAATGTCATGTCATTTCATTTTCTCCCGCTTATCCGTAATTCGGGTCGCGGGGGCAGCAGTCTAAGCAGACGCCCGCCTCCGACTGCTGCCCAATCCTCACAGCACCGTCCCTTACGGTCCCTCCTGCAGGTGGTGAGCCCACGGGAAGATGCCTAAAATGTTTTATTTTAAAGATTCATCTTTTCCAAAAAGTTAAAATAGATTTTTACCTATTATGGAAATTTTTTTCGTTCATAAAGCCATTTTTTTTTATAAAAGTGTGCATCAGCTTTGAGTCAAATTTATTCAGTGGATTTAAATGATGACATTTTCACTGTTATCAAGCAAATCAAATCAGTGTCAATAAAATGTATTCTAGCAATGCAGAGGAAAGATACTTTAAATGAAAAAGTTTATTCTCCAGTAAATCACTGAACCGAATCACTTGATGACTCACTACTGCTCAGAGACACAAAACAGTGCTGTGGCTTTGTTTGGAATTATTTTTGTTGGCGAAACCGAGCAAAAAGAAGCATCGTGGTGTCTAAAACGTGTCTCTTAATATCAATTTCTTGTTGATTGAACTGTTGAATAATATTACATTTGTAATCATGCTGATTTTTCAAGGAAAACTGTATTTTTCATGTGATACTGATTAACTGTATGATATAAATGTACACATTTCCTGCCCCATATGTTGAATGTTGTGATGATTTGAAATGTATTTTATTGGATCATGCAGTGAAAGAACACACTGTAAATGTGCACCTGCACGACTCTAACCTACTGGACTTCATCACGTGACGTGTGTGTGCACTCTGTAGCTGTGTTTTGTTTGGGACGTACTCAGAAATGTCAAATCGCACTTCGTTAAAACAACAATTAGGATCGTATCGTAGACGGTATAAATCATAGACCCCCTACTTGACGGTATATAGTTCACGGCAGGGTGCGTGAGGCTCATCAGGAGTCGTTGATGTTGGGTAATAATTCTCCATTGTTGCTTCTTGAAAGCTCTCGTTACGTGGCGTTGATAATCTGACCGTTAGATGGCGAGTCTGTAGCAGTTATGCATCATTAACACCATCAGACCGATAGACGAGGAGAGAGAGAGAGAGAGAGAGAGAGAGAGAGAGAGAGAGAGAGAGAGAGAGAGAGAGAGAGAGAGAGAGAGAGAGAGAGAGACGGAAACAATGAGACACTTGTGCATCGCCTGTAAGCACAGAGTGGGAAAAAGAGAAAAAAGGAAATGTGTGTGTGTGGGGGGAGGGGGGGATGAGAGAAGAATAGAATGACATGACAAAACAATTAAAAGACAGTGTTAAAAGAAAGAATAAATGGAAAGAAAGAAAACGAGGAATGGATCATTGTTCCAAAAAGAGGCGAGTATGGAAAGATGGTGAGTCATTCCATGAGCCAGGAGACTTGATGATATTCCTCCTGTCTTTTCTGGGTCATATAGCTGCTTGAAGAGATCTGTATGTGTGTGTGTGTGTGTGTGTGTATGTGTGTGTGTGTGTGTGTGTGTGTGTGTGTGTGTGTGTGTGTGTGTGTGTGTGTGTGTGTAAATGCATACGTGCTTAGGGAGTGTGACTACAGTATAGGAGAAGGAGTTCAGAAAGACAGAGAGAACTGGATTTGTTTGGGAAGAAGAAAGACAAGTGAACACGTGATGGTGGTAAATGAATGCATCGGATTCTGAGAGCAGGACCAGACTCCCAATAAAGCTGATAGATTCACTAGTGGCACAGCAAGGACCTGCATGACATCACCTCACACGCGCACACACACACACACACACACCGCTGACCTTCAGCAAAACTCCATGTTTTTCTGATTCACCAGACTTTAGTGTCTGTGTGTTGAGTGTAAATTGTATCTGGAGAAAGAGGACACCCATCGTGGTGGAAAAGCACCATGTCATTTCCCTGAATTTAGTGCTCCTGCCGTCACTTTATCCAAATGACTGATGAAGCTCGCTGGAGGTCACACAAGGACGCGGCACATTATGAGCATATCAGGAGGATCTGGTCTAGATTCGGTCGAACATCACTAAAATGCATCTCGGACCTCCTGAGGCCGTCACGTGCGCATCTCCACCTGCACGTCTGTGAAAATAATCCCTCTGCTGATATCTCCATGCTGTACATGATGCATAAACATCACGTCACCTCGAGGAACAGCTGCACGACCTTCACCTTCAGTGTATTATGTTCAACTCTCTTCCAAGTTTGTTTGCAGTAATGGAGCACTTTTTATATAAGACAGTAGTGCAGGTGGTTCTCGGGAGCAGAGGAACTGTAGCATGACCTCCAAAATGCAAGAACAACCTGAGCTTTGGACAAACCTGAGTGGGCTGATGCAGTTGAAATGACCCTCACCTGGATTCGTTTCTCCCTCTTTCCTGCTCTTCATGTATTTCTATGGATTTGCATGTAGATGAGTTATATTTCATCATTTCCCGAGGTGTGTTTGCTTCTCATGGCTCAGACCTCTGCTGTGGACTTTTGGAAATCAAATATTTTATCATTTACATTTCCCACTCATTTACATTCTGCTCGTCTTCTCTGGTTTTCTGTCTCTTTTTTGTTCAGGGAAAAGATGCTATTCTATTGTAGCATTGATCCACAAGAATGGAGGGAGAATGAAGCTGGAATGGAGAAATGTAGAATAAAAGGAGAATGGAGGGAAAATAGATGGAGAATGAAGGGGGAATGAAGAGGAAGAGGTAAAATGGAGAGAGAATAGAGGAAGAATGGAGGGAGAATGGGGAGAAAATGGAAAGAGAATAGAGGGAGGATGGAGAATGGAGAGAGAATGAAGAGTGAATGGAGGGAGAATGGAGAGAGAATGGAGAGAGAATGGAGGGAAAATGGGGAGAATGGAGAGAGAATGGAGGGAGAATGACGGGAGAATGGAGAAAGAATGGAGGGAGAATGAAGAGAGAATGGAGGGAGAATGGAGGGAGAATGAAGAGAGAATGGAGAGAGAATGGAGGGAGAATGGGGAGTATGGAGAGAGAATGGAGGGAGAATGAAGGGAGAATGAAGAGAGAATGGAGGGAGAATGGAGGGAGAAAGACGGGAGAATGGAGAGAGAATAGAGGGAGAATGGGGAGAATGGAGAGAGAATGGAGGGAGAATGGGGAGAATGGAGAGAGAATAGAGGGAGAATGAAGGGAGAATGAAGAGAGAATGGAGGGAGAATGGAGGGAGAATGACGGGAGAATGGAGAGAGAATAGAGGGAGAATGGAGGGAGAATGACGGGAGAAGAGAGAGAGAATGGAGAGAGAATGGAGGGGGAATGGAGGGAGAATGAAGGGAGAATGGAGAGAGAATGGAGGGAGAATGGAGGGAAAATGGAGAGAGAATGGAGGGAAAATGACGGGAGAATGGAGAGAGAATGGAGGGAAAATGACAGGAGAATGGAGAGAGAATGGAGGGAGAATGGAGGAAGAATGAATGGAGAATGATGAGAGAATAAAGGGAAAACACCAACCAGCGTTCCTTAGTTCCACACTTACCCAATGACCACGATGACAAAGTCCAGCATGTTCCAGCCGTTCCTGACGTACGCGCCAGGGTGCATGGCTAATCCATACGCTATGATCTTTAGGAAGGTCTCAATTGTAAAGATGATGAGAAAGGCATATTCTACTGTTTCCTAGAATACAGAGAGAAAGAGAGAGAGAGAGAGAGAGAGAGAGAGAGAGAGAGAGAGAGATTGATTATCATTTACATAATGATCTTTTATCTCAATGTGTTTGCTACCAAAATTATTCTTCCGTCAAACTATTTATCGAGAAATTTTACCACAAACTTTAACCCACTGCTTTTCTTCATGTCTCAGGAAGTGTTTTAAGCACACACACACACACACACACACACACACACACACACACACACACACACACACACACATAGATCTAGAGATGTATCAGCTTCAATTAGATCACAATTTATTAAGATTTTGGATAAACAACCTCTTAATCAATACTAAAAATAACATTCTACATCTACTGTATCTCCATCATTAAAGATTTAAAGGCTCTGGCATGTTGGTGTTTTGGTGTTGAATCTGTAATGAACTCAGAGGTTGAGCTTATTTCCGAGTTGCTCAGGAGTTCCTGGTCCCACAACAACTCCAACTGACTGTAGTGTAGAACACTGTAAAAAGGACATTATTCATAACCACACACTCTGGGGTCCATGATATCTCTCACTCTCCAGTGTGTGTAATGTTTCAATGATTTATAATCACACTTTTGGTGTCAACCAGATGAGAAGAAGTTCCTATTTTGAGTCTGGTTCCTCTCAAGGTTTCCTCCTTATCATATTATCTAATGGCGTATTTTCCTTGCAACAGCTCGAGACGACCTGAAGCCAGGTGTCGAAGTCGAAAAGAGATTCCCATTTACATCCAACATGACATCACAAGAACATACGTCTCCTGACCAATCCTCAAATGCCCTTATGAGTCTGATACAGTCTGTTAAACCCATCTCTCTCTCTCTCTCTCTCTCTCTCTCTCTCTCTCTCTCTCTCTCCAGGGATGACCATCAGCTTGTTCAATAAGTTCAAAAGTTGGATTTCAGGATCACAGCAGCTGCATCAGGGAAAGTCTTTAATAAATCACAGTGTGTGTCTGGTGTGGTGCAGGAAGAATAAACCCCTGTGTGTCTGCTGTTCTAGGAACATAAACACTTCTGTTTCATGTTTCATTACAACACCCTGACCGTATCCTCCTACACAGGGGTATTTCATTTCTTTTTTTTTTTTTTTTTTACATTGTATTGTATTGTATTGCATTTATTTATTTATTTACTTTTTATAATTCATTATATTAGTTTATATTGGATTTGTAACACAAACTTAAAAAACAAATGCATGTGACACAAAGTGTGTGTGTGTGTGTGTGTGTGTGTGTGTGTGTGTGTGTGTGAATCTGGTGTATAAGTGATACTCGGAAAGAAAGAATCCTGTGCACAACCTCCATTATGACATTTACATGTACGCATGAATGCATGTGTGCGCAATTACACACACACACAAAAACACACACACACACACACACACACACGTGTGTTCCCCTTAGGGAGGAATTTTCTGACCATCTGCTCATACCACACAACCTTAAATTAAAGAACTCCTTGTGGACGCTTCAGTCATCTAACAATCAAGATTACACGTCCTGTTATTGCCTGTAATAAATCCTGAACACACACACACACACACACACACACACACACACACACACTTCTGATTTGTGTCCTACGTTCTTTGGGCTGCACTGGATCTGCTTAGAGAAAAATAAATCAATATGGATGCCACTTTGTTAAATCAGCAGCATTACTGTAACTAAATCCACTTAAACACAACACCGATAGGTCAGGATTCACTCTTAACTTCTGAGAACCTGAGCGACTTTTCTCACTCCACATTTTCCACCGATGTTCTGTAAGCTGACGATTGGAGCACGGAGTCGGAAGAAGAGAAGAAAGACCAGGACAGAGTTCTAAAGCCATGCTGCATCACTCTCTTCACTGCAGTACTCTGAGCATTGTGGGTACTGGAGGAGACCAAAACCCAGAGTGAAACCAGAGCAGAAAAGGCAACATTTTATTATCGTCATTTTGGTGAACATGCTTTGTATATAATCCTGATGCTGGAATGCAAGTTCATGCCTCGTTAATGAGGATTAGAATGAAATAAAACCTCTCATGATGATGTAAAGACCTGAGCTTCTATCTGAATCTGGATAATGTGGCCCAAAAGCTCGGGTACCTTTTCCACCCAGGACGCATGTAAGAAGTAAAACATTGCAGCAGGCGATTTTATTTATAGGACACCTGCGACGTGGCAGAGTCGAGCTGAAGCTGCCCTGTGAGTTTGCTGATTTTATGTGTATAAATATGTCACCTGGCTGTAAAGGAGGCACCAGCTGAAGGTGAAGCATACCTTCAACATACCCAAAAACCTTCTTACATCAACATATGTGCTTAAAACCCAATATATGGCAGGAAGTTTGCTCTCAAGGTATCTAAGAGGCTTCAGTATCATTATCAGTGAAGCAACAATGCAGTGCTGTGGTGTGGTGTTTGGGTGTTTGCATTGAGCCAGAAAAAGTACTGACAAGCCAAAATGTCCAAAAAGCAGCTGATTTTTAGTTTGGGGTTGGTGTAGTGGTTAGAGTGGTTACCTTGATGTGATCTCACATCCCTGGTTCAAGTCTGATCTGCTCACATTTTTCCCTTAAAGGGAAGGGAAGTCAGTGATCCTGTAGCTCAACAAGATATCCTTCACCTTTCAGTCAAAAATGAGTATCACAGTTCCTGTTTTCATTCTGTTGAGGAAGACTCAGATCTCCAGCATGGTAAAGGAATATGTGATGAGTATATTGTATGTAAGGTGGAGGTGTTTATGATCTGGAAATTGGTGTGTTGAAAGTTTGGAGCATATGGTATTATTTGCTATAAAACTCACAAGGTTTGAAGATCAGATTGCAGTGTTTTGCAGAGCCTACACTAATGCTGACCCACTAACACTCCTTCCATCTAAAAATTTCAGCAGAAGATGGTGGATGAGTTCCTAATGATGGTGGTTCTCTGGGCCAATCTCTACGTTCTCTGGCCAATGATATGTTGAGTGCTGAAAGTAACTCCTCATACACTTTATGCTTAATGTTTATGTTGGGAGTCAGTTCTTCTCATACAGAAGGTTCTATGTGCTGTTCAGTAGCTTGGTGGTAAGAGACACGAGTCTTCTGTTTAAAGGTTGTGGGTTCATGTCTGAGATTCTCCACCAACATGTTTTATAATTTACTTCCTGTTGCCAAACTGTTCCTTTAAAGCAAACCATGTGCTTAAATCAGCAGCTGCTCATAGCTTTCGGTGGTCTTGCGGTTAGAGATGTGGTTCTTATAAGAGAAGGATGTGAGATCAAACCCTGCATCTTCCATCTCTTTATATGCCACCAGTTCTTGTATTTCTTGCCGTTCTGTTGTCAAATGTCTCTTAATGTGTAAACTGCATTCTTAATTACACTTGTAATTTCTCCTTCTGTGGTCTGGTGTTTAAAGACATGCTTTGTGAAGTTACACATCTTAAGGTAAAAACCCACATTCTCTGCCTCTTTATACCACAATTTCTTATTTTTCTCTTAGCTCTCTTTTTCTCAGCTGTCTCCTAAAGTGATCTATTCTATCCTAAACGTTCTCCTCTCCTTCTGTGGCTTGGTGGTTAAATCAGAGATCATAGTTTCCACCCCCACATTCTCCTCTTCTTTATAAACCACTTGTTTTTGGGTTTTCCTGACGGTCTGTTATCAATAATCTCCTAATGTGTTTGTTTTGCAGTCACATGGAGTTTTTCAGTGGTCTGGTGGTTAAGAAACTAGGTCTTAGGTTGTGAGATCATAGGTTCCAGCCCTGAGTTCTCCATATCTTTATATACCACCAGATGTTTGGCCTTCTTTGGATTTCTTTTCTTAACTGTCTCCTAATGTGTTTAATTTACGTGAGGTGAATGTACTTCTGTGGTCATGTGGGTAAAGACATGTTTTGGGAGGTCTGAGGTCACAAGTTCAAAGCCTGCAATCAGCATATTATTTTTGTTGCTTGGCTTTTTTTTTTTTCTCAACTGTCTCCTAATGTGTTTTGACATTTTTTTTTCTTTCCTTCTGTGGTCAAGGGGCTAAAGTCGGTGTTCTCAAAGTCAGAGATCACAGGTTCAAACCTTACATTTTCCACTTCGTTATTTGCCAGCAGTTCTTGTGTTTGCTTGACGTTCTGTGGTTAAATATCTCTTAGAGTGTTTTATTTGCCACCAGCTGGTGTCCTTCTGTGGCCTGATAGTTAAAGAATTGTTTCTTAAAGTCAGGGCTCACAGGTTCAAACCCTGTGTCTTTTACTTGTTTATATGCCTCAGTTCTTTAATAATTTTTTTCTCTTTCTTTTTTTGTCTCCTAATGGTAAACGATATGACTCTTGTATCAGACAGTTGGTGGATCAAATCTAACATTTCCACCTCTTTATACATTCCTGCAGTTTCATCTTCTTTGAGTGTTAAGCATTCTGTTCAACTACATGAGGTTTAATCAGCACCTCTGTCCATCTTTCTGTAGGTTGGTTGGTAATTATATGGTTCTTGTTGATTAAAGTTGCAGGTTCAAGTCCAGCCTTGACCTTTTCCAACTATTGTGTAAAAATTAATAATTTACTTCTGATAATTCCATAACAATAGATGTGCACCTCTCTGTGCTTTTTATGTGTAATATTTATTTATTTATAAGATGACGGTCCAAAAGGCAGTGCACATCACCATGTCTATGAGTGGAAAGGTTCCAAGCTCCTCCTCCTCATCTGCTGCTGTCAGTCATTTTGCTACACCATATAGGCATTATTCAATAACACACTCTGTGTTTCTCTGGTCTGGTGGTTAGAGGTATCTGTTTTGACACTGGAGATTGCAGGTTCAAGTCCTACCAACGCCTCTACATTATACATGGTGACTTCTTAAAAAAGAGTTTTGGTTTAAATGTTAAACCAAATGTGATTTTTTTCAAGGGTTGACTGTGTCTTTCCATAGCCTAGTGGTTAAAGCAATGGCTTTAAAATCTGGAGATCGCAAGATCAAATCCATGTTTTTTTTTGGGGGGGGTTTTGTTATTATAACGAATGTGTATAAGATAAATCACCTACCTCTGGTGCACCATCATGGTCTGGTGGGTTAAGACATGGGTTTGCATGCTGGAAGTTGTGGGTTCAAATCCTGCAACTTGCATCTGATTATATATATTATTAGTGTTCATGTGACTATATGTTCAGCTTTTTTTTAAGACAAAAGTCCAAGACAGTGGTGTAATGGTTACCACACTGGTCTCTCATGCACAACACTCCCAGTTCTAAACACACTTTTGCTTCACTATTAAAAAACCCAAAATGAAATGTCCTATATGATGTGATGCAAGTGTGAGATTCTGTAGCTCATGGGGATGAGCAGAATGTCTGGGGAATAAAACGTGTCGGTTCAAATAACACCCAGGCAACAAAATGTGAGCAAAAGTTGAAGAACCGGCACAAGGGGCGGTTACAAAAATGTCCTAACGTCCCAAATGTGAGCGGCAAAGGTTACGGATACTGGCACAACAGCTACCAGAGAAAGAGCGAGACACCCCTATGGGGCAAGTGGAGCACTGAACTGTGTGGAAGATCTGGAGGAAGGCACAGATCTGAGGGGCAAAACTTGGTGATGGTGACACCAATGGCCACCACTAGATCAAGGCGAGGATGAAAACTCTGTGGCATTGAGTAAGCAGGACAGAGCATGGTGGCTCAGTGCGGGTCAAAGGCAGGACCCCACAATCTGAGTGGCAAAGGTGGAGGTTGAAAGAGCAGCGCAGGAAGGCAGTGTGTATCTAATAAGAGGGAAACCAACAGAGGAGAAAAAGCAGTTTGTTTATTATTTATTAAAAAAAAAATAAAAAAATTATTTCCACCCCCGTCAGCTCCTTTTTACCATCCCCCACCATCCCGTTCTTTCTCCAACCAACTGTCACCATGTCCCATTACTCAGGAGACCTCAGAAGGCGTCAGAAGGCCAAGGTCAGGGCTCGAACCAGCAACCTCTGACTCCAGAGGTCAGGACTTTACCACAACGCCACGAATTCCCATACAAAGAGCACTTGTCATCAGACATATGTCTCCTAAACTGAGAAATACCTTTAAAAAAAAAAAAATTAAGTAACAAATGTATTAATTCATTAATAATAAAAATAATAATTACTGAATTGCAACAAAATGCTGAGTGAAAGGACCAGACAGAGCAGTACGATACTACAGACTACAGAGTGAATTAAATACACATCATAAATGCAGAAGTTTCGAGGATGTGATTATATGAAAAAATACAATGAAGGAAAACTTATTTAATAATAATAATAATAATTATTATTATTATTATTATTATTATTATTATTATTATTATTATTATTATTATTAACAATCAGGATAAAGTAAAGCCAAGACAAGAGCTTTTTCTATCCGAACACATCCTGTGCCTTTCAGTGAGGGTCTAACCGGTTGATTGTACCTGGGAGTCACACTGACTTCTAATTTCTTCCAATTAGTTGAGTAAAGTGAAATATTTGACTTCGAAATGTAGTGAGGTTTCACTAAAATCTCCCCAAATGGAAACACTCCAGCAAAGTACAGATACACGAATAAGCTACTTAACTATAATTATGAATTACACCAATGGAAATCTAAGATCAATCAGGACATTTTGATTACCTTTATGGACAGTTGTTAACACTTTGGTCTGATTTGACTGCCAAACTCTGCTCATCAGCCAAACCATAAATATCAATGACAAAACCTCAACTCACTGAGATGTCAGAATCTGGCACAGATGTTTTCTGCATAACATCCAGCAACCTACAGAAAGGTTGGGAAATCTGCTCGTCACTAATGTCGCATAAGGATCAGAAGGATTGCAGCTTACCTTTCTCACTGCATTCTTGTTTCCTGGAGCCCAAAAGCTCTGTTCTGTTTACTTCCACTCCCACTGAAAGCACACATCCTTCAGCTAGCATGGAAACACAGGCAGCTGTAGAACAAGACCTCTAACGTCCATAACCAACCTATCAGTAGGTCTACGCAGATGCCTGAGTGAGTTTGCATGCTAATTAGCTAGCTGTCCACCTGAAAGTCATTCATCAGCCTGTGTTGTGGGTTCCTCTTTCTCAGTAGGTTCTTCTGAGAGTGCAGGAAAATGGTCGTGTGTGTGTGTTTGTAACCCTTTTGGTGGCTGCAGGTCTTGTTTTGCCAACAATTTACTGACAACTGAGTGGAGCACTTATCCCAGAGTAAGAGAGACAGGAGCTTTTGTTAACTGAATAAAAGGCTGGACTGGACTACAGGCTGTTGCTGGAGATGTGGAAAGAGAGAAGGGGAGTGAAAAAAAGAAATAAAATGCTAGCTGTTTCACAGTGAACTGAAGCATGTGGTGAAGAGAACTACAGTGCACTGGAGATCCTCTGAGCTTTCTGATATCAGTATTGTTTCGCTCAAACTAATTGTCTTGCCTTCCTTAGAAGAATGTGTGTGTTAGAGCAGAGAAAATGTCACCTGAAAGTTCACCTGTAGTTTTTAAAAAAGATCGTCCACACACTTACTTAAGCATTTTATGTACATCTGGCTCTTTCAGGTGCAGCTCAATTGAACACGCTGATGAGCTCCGAGGCTCGTAACCAGTCTGCTGTCGTCGTGATTGTTCTCATGACCTTACATTCACAATTATGTACAGGAAAACCCAGAACATCAACCAGCCAGTGTTAGTACTCAATAACACAACTCTGTACATATTTGACACACTACTCAGCTGAGAGACTGAGACACAGTGGGATTGGAAGGATACATATGAAGCAGATACGATACGATTCACCCCTATTACGCTATTAAGCAGTGTGATTAGATTTCCATTCAATTCAACACAATGCGATTCAATGAGGAAATTAAAGAGCAAATCATCAATTTACTTAAGTGCCTTCTGACCTCTAACACATGGCCCTTTCACACACACGCCTTTGTAGAGCAAAAGAAAAACTTAAATAAATCCGTTATTTTCCTGTTGTGTCTGCAGGAAGTTACAGCTCTACCTCTGCCATGTTAATCTGTTCTATGTGACTCTCAGGACACGCCTCCATCTCTGTAGTGTTGTGATTGGTTATATTCATGTAGCAGCAGTGGTGCTGAGAGAAATCAGTCTACATATCAAATATTAGTCACAAATTATTGGTCACTTTTTAAATAAAAGTAAAGCACATCTACTAACAACTGTATAGAAATAATTTAGTTTTAAAACAAGACACACTGAACATCCACAATACACTACACCAACAACCAGAATGTTTTAGACAACTGATCGTCACACCCACATCAACTTCTGGAAGACACCCTGAGCTCCATGGTTGTTGAACGTGAATGTACTAAACAGAATCCTGATCTCCTCAACCCCCTGAACACATCTGTAGACACTTCACCTCCTCCAACATTAGTATTTGACCTCACTATTGCTCTTGTAGCTGAATGATCCCTGCAGCCACGTCCCATAATCTAGTGGAAAATCTTCTCGAAAAAAAAATTATAACAGCAAAAGTGGGGAACATCTTCATATGAATGTAGGAGCTAGGGGGTTGCCAGGGGAGGGTCGTAATTGCAAAAAGACGAAAGTCATTTCTCAAATATTGATCTAGGAGAACCTCAAACTCCAGCAACATTCACTGATAGGTTGGCAAGAGCTTCCAAAAACAGTGCAACCCCAGGGTGACTGCTGGCCCCTGCCTGGCCACCCCTATGAAAAATTCCTCTGCCACTGGTATGGAACCAGACGTTAAAATTCTTTTGGCTATATAAAGCATGTGCTGCACAACGTCACTTAAAATGTTCCTCGCAAAAACCATGTAAAGCAGATCCTAATGGAGCTGGCTTTGTGCATGGGGCATCGCTATGCTGGAACAGGTTTGTGTGTTCAAGTGAATGGAAAATGTTACTATACCACATCCAATCGTGTGTCTCCAGTTTTGTGGTAACAATTTAGAGAAGAATCACATATGGCAGGAAAGATCAGGTGTCCCAATACTTTTGTCAATATAGTGTACATAGATTACTATTATGTAGGCGCTTGTTCTGTGTTAAATACATCAATGTTTCTACAAAAAAGGGTTTTCTGTATGGGGATGTTTACTAATCATTGAGGGAAGGAGTCTCCAGGGTCCGAGATGAAGCTGTAGCTTGAAGGATTCAGACGTCCTCAGGACAAAGAAGTTTCTCTGTAACATGTAACATGGCAGGTTTTTTTTGTGTCTTGTGGTAAGCACAAGGGAGAACAGGAACTCACACTAATCCACAACCTTCCATACAATAATATATAAACATCTGTAATCATTTCCAAACTGCTGGCATATGAGAGAGAAATCATGCAGGCTATATCTCTCCCCAGCTTGTCTGTCACTGTAAAGATTCTCTGCCATCACCATCACTGCTGACAGCCAGAGGGAGGGAGGGAGGGAGGGAGGGAGAGAGAGAGAGAGAGAGAGAGAGAGAGAGAGAGAGAGAGAGAAAGAGGGAGGGAGGGAGGGAGGGAGGGAGGGGAAGACGGACATCTAGCCCTTAACCCATCTGTTTTATTCATACATCAGCACTGAGGAAGTGAGTGAGTGAGTGAGGGGGCGGAGCAGCCCAGATATATCTCTGACTCACCACAGTTTATTTATGCTTCAAAGACTTATAGTACATATTCTTTTGTCACACACACGCACACACAAAGCATCCACTCAGGAAACACAACTTCCAGCCAAAAATCCTCGTTAATGTAACCTGACTCAACATTTCATCCACACCCTCCCACACACACACACACACACACACACACACACACACACACACACACACAGAATAAACTGAGTGATGACTGGGCAGTCCTCCTTGGCTCCTAAACTGCACAGTAAGGCTGTTGGCCCCTGATCAGAGCCCAGCCGCACAGACACCGTGGTTACAGTACGTAAATAAATTGCTCCGTATATTGATTAGGTTTCGCTCGGCGGTGGCCATCTTGGTCCGTATTGTGCCTTTTAATATATTAAAAGTGCTGCCGGTGAAGCCGAGATGTTCTGCTGCAGTGTCTGGAGCACAGTGATTTGTGTGTGTTGGACAGCGAGTCTGAGTGCCTTGCAGCCGAATCGGTGGCAAAGTTTGTGGCGATATGAGAGAAATAAAACATTTGGGGGAGTGCGGTTATGAAAGAACCAAATTAATAAATAATCAAATGTAATGTCGTAGCACTGACTTAAGCTTCAGACAGCATCCATGACTGACTAGTTTACTGTTACTGAGTGTTTAGCTTCTTACTTGTACAGGGGATTAAATCGTTTTTGTCTAAGACGTAGGCCTGGACATCAGGATGAGGACACGAGGCGTCTCGCCTTCAAAATATTAGGAGTCATAAATTAGGGCTAAATTCTGTTCGATTTCAGTATTTAGCCTGTCAGGGTTCTGGGAGTGAGCAACACATTGCAGCCAGCTAATGAATTTACTATTAAACCATCCATTACTCACTGACACACACTCTCACACACACACACACACACACACACACATAAACACACACACATTCCCAACCAATATATCATTTAGCTCAAGAAATCCGCCCATTATTAAGGCTTCATGGACTAATCAGCACTGGGAGACGTTACTGTGATGTACGAGCACCTCGGGGGTAAACACAGCTCACATACAGGCCTTTAATCAAAACCTGTGTGGTTCTGTGTTCTTGCCCTGTGCTCACTGTCACACGGCGAGATTAACACCACAACACAGACGCGTCGACGCGACGTGAAAAGCGGCTCAGATGACTCACGATGATATATCAACTCTCAGAGAACAACACTGAAACAAAAGTCCTCTTGTTGGTATTTAAAGTCTGGACATCGTCACGATCTCTGAAGTGTGTGTACTGAGGAACACACTGGCCTGTGTGTGTGTGTGTGTGTGTGTGTGTGTGTGTGTGTGTGTGTGTGTGTGTGTGTGTGTGTGTGTGACAGTCAATTTCATCAGTCCTGCCAACTTCACACCTCACAAGGTCAGAGTCAGTGTCAGAATGAGAGGTCCAGGTCCAGGTCCAGTTCTGTTCCCCAGGGTACTACATGTACAACCGGTGCTCTGGTTCTGTACTTTATAAAGGTACACTGTGTCCTTAAGGACCTCTGGTAGAGCTACAGGAGGTAGTGGGTGCTGCTGTATAATACTATTCTAACCTTAAAGTTCGTTAGTCGAGTGTTGTGGCAGTGCTGAAACAGACCTGGTTTTGAAAGGATATTATTAAGTACCATGGACAAGGCTCAGTTTATCTCAAGTGTTATTATAAATCAAATAAAACTGTGAGTGAATTTTCATAAAGTGATGACTGCTAGAAACATGTCATTCAGTGGATTTAAAGGACACAATCTATTCGTCCTCCTGAACCTTGAGACACAACTGTCGATCTCACAGCGGCTCCATGACAGAGCTAAAACATGCAGCGTTTAAAAACACGCCAGGATGTGTGTTTCAATGTTTCCTAGCAAAGCCTTTAGCAGCGTGTCTCTATTTATAACTGAGAAACACAGGAACAACA
>NC_139601.1:1107570-1140070 GCF_946808225.1 Silurus aristotelis | reverse complement strand
ACTATGGTGAAGGAAAAACTCCCTGGCATGAGAAAGAATCCTTGAGAGGAACCAGGCTCAAATTGGAACCCATCCTCATCCTCAACACCGAATGTCTATTCATATCAGTTCCATTATTGTTGAGGTGTTCAGTAATACACACTTAAATGCAGAACTTCCTGCAACCTGTGGTCCTGAAACATTGGAATATAATAATGTTGATATTAATTTCTCAACGTTCTTAAGGTAAAAGCTGCTTTTTGGTCTAATGAACTTTGAGAGAGAGAGAAAACAGCGAGAGGGCGGAGAGGGAACGAGTGTTTATAGCTGCTATTACATGAGCAAGTCATGACCAGAGATCTTGTTTAATCCTGGACATTAGATGTATAAACAGATAAAATGTAGGTAGAGATATTATGTCTTGTGTTTAACAGGAAAATAATCTTCTGGGTGCTAACAAGTTCTCTGCTTCAAAGAGAGAAGCTGTGTGTGTGTATGTGTGTGTGTGTGTGTGTGTGTGTGTGTGTGTGTGTGTGTGTGTGCTGACTTGAGAGCTCTTTCATTCGCTGAGCTCGGTCTCTGTCCTAATGGGAGCCTGAACAGCTGCCTTGTCTCGCCGCATATTCAGAGACACACACACACACACACACCACGTCATTGCTGATTCACTAGCTACCATTCACACACACACACGTACACACACGTACACACGCACGCGCTTCCCTAAATATGGCACCACCGAGCCACAATCACAGCTATTCAACGCGAGTGCAGGAGGTCGTACAAAAAGGAGATGAGACATCGTAAAGGGACAGACGTCCTCACGGGCAATGATGCGTCTGACGTAGCTCAGAATGCTACACGTAGTACAGCCATGACAGGACAGGGACAGATCGTCTTTACACATTCAACACTACACGTCAAGCAACGTCGTGCATTTTGGGAGGTTTGTGACGTGGCCGTCTTGTGACTGAGCTCCGGAGACCAAATAAAATCCGTCTTATTCAGAAAGACAAGACAAGGACAGCTGCCTTCTACAGTCCTACTGACAAATCAGCATAATGTGTTTGTTGAAGAAGGAAATCTCCTCGTTCTATTTATAGAGCGTTCATTCATTTAAACATCACAAACTGCTGCTTTGAACATCACAAACTGCTGCTTTAAAGCAAATCTCTGACTGTACATTATGTACTGATTCTGATATTCTGTTCTACACCAGAGGGACTCCAGTCTGAGTCATTCTGCATCCTTTCACAGATCCCCAGCCAACAAAGTGCAGTGGAATTGAGAGCATCACTCATTCAAATTACAATCAATCAATTACGACCGCGATCTCTGAGGTAATGCCCTTTAACCTCAGAGCTTAATTAGGGTCTAGGTCATAAACACAGGGAGAGCAGAAGGTCAGAGAGGTGATGGTGGTAGTGTACTCACCAGGTCGTGGTTGGTCGAGTTAGAGTCGTCTTCAGGGAACGGGATGTAGACGGCTAAGGCCATGCAGTTGGCAAAAATAGCGATCAGTATAAAGATATCGAATGGCCTGCAGGAGGTTTGGTTAAGGAAAGTACCATCTGATTACACACCAGAGGGCAAACAGTAACGACGTTCACTCTCAAAGATACAAACACAAGGTCACACAAAACAGTGTATTTACTCAGAAAAATCTAAAAACGCCAATCAAGCTGGATCAAATATACGCCACTGTCTGATTCACACACGTCTCACAGCAGCATCGATATCTGGAGTCTGTGCAGCACTTAACAACAAATCTGCCAGTTTATCACACTCATATATCTCAACGCATCCTAATCGTGTGTGTGTGTGTGTGTGTGTGTGTGTGTGTGTGTGTGTGTGTGTGTGTGTGTGTGTGTGTGTGTGTGTGTGTGTGTATGAAATTGGGTTAGCGTAAACGCATTATCAGCTGCTTTTCATCTAACACTACAGTGAAAAATCAGGCAGGATCCCACAACCTGTTCCATCGTCTTTTTTAATTTTTTTATTATTATTCTGTCTTAGTAGATTCCTGACGGCCTGCTATGGTACCATCTGATGCTGAACACATGGATCTCCTTCCTAAAGCTCTAAATGATGCCTCCTCGATTCCTTGACCCGACATCTCTCAGTCCACGGCCCAGAAATCGAACAGAAGTCCTGAGTCTTTAAAGTCTATCACACGTGAGGAAATTCCCCCACTGTTTTGTCCTTAATGGAAATCGTTCTGGTCCATAAAACAATCCTGCAACTTAACTGCTTCTCCACGTCTTCCAAATAAAAACACAAATTCACAAATAATGAGACAACAATGAAGAGCACAAATACAAACAAATCGTCTGAATTACACTCATAAATTTAGGTAAACATTTAAAAAATGGAATAAAATACAGGTGAATGTAAATAAGGAGTCATTAGAATCACAAACATTGTTGTTGATGCCACAGAAGTACATGCATTATGGGTAATATAGATATCCTAGTGTAGTTAAATGCTGTATCTATTTAAGAACACCATCTAGACCAATAAAATTTTCAGTACTACCTACTCAGTCTTCACACACACACACACACACACACACACACACACACACACACACACACACACACAGGGTGCTGTACAGTTCATACACTTGTCTTGCTGAGTCACAGCAGCTCTTCTAGTTTTCTCACTAAACTGCAGAAAAAGCGCCACAGCTCAAAACTAGGCCAAACACAAACACACACACACACATACACACACACCTATTATAAAAATCACACCTATCCCTGTGTGAGATTAATGTGCACACTGCTCTGGGCTGAAACGCTCACTTGGATGAAGGAAGTGTTCTCTCAGGCTCAACCTTCTCGGTAAAACGTTGCTGATCCACGATCAGTTCTTTCCTTTTAAAAATAATATATTTACTTATTTCCTGATCACTAATCACTTTCGAAACCTCACGACACGACGTGGAGTATTTCGAAAACCCTGCACGGTCTAAAAAAACCTCTGTGATTCGCTTCTCATCTGCGGAAAAATAACACCAGACTCGGCTGTTCTGTGACTCTTTGGCTTTTCCCAAACGCAGAGTCACAGAACAGCCGAGTCTGGTGGTTTTGTTTCCGCAGATGAGAAGCGAATCACAGAGGTTTTTTTAAACATAAAAAAACCATCTACCTACAAACCTCTACCTGCAAGCATTCCTTTATGCTGGAATATTACTTCCTGGAACAGCTGTAAGATCGATGTGTATAAACACAAAGCACAGCATTACGACGCTGAACACGTGGGACGTAACACGTGTCCCCCTCGGCAGCTCGTTATCGAGTCTGTCAGCTGTGTCAGAGGGAGAAAAATCACTAAATAATCCCTGCAGGACCCGGAATCCTGGATGATTACATACTTTTTGAATGCGAAGCAAAGAATTTTCAGACGACCCTAACTTCATTTTGCGATTCTCTACATGAGCATGCCTCTGTCTCTCTCTCTCAGTCTCTCTCTCTCAGTCTCTCTCTCTCAGTCTCTCTCTCTCTCTCTCTCTCTCTCTCTCTCTCTCTCTCTCTTTCAGTCTGTAAAGGATATTTCCACTCCACGATGCTGATGCAGGCCTGGCGAATCGGGTTGTTGAGTTTCAGGCAGAACAGTGCTCTCTGTGGCCTCGTGTTGGCCGAGCTGCTCTTGCTTTTGGCATACTGGAGCCTCTTCTTCTGCGCCAGCGATCCCACAGGTAGCACCGGCTTGTTGGGCGGAGCCTCGGCATCGTCTGCGGGTGGGGAAGGAGGCGGGACTGGGCCGTTGACACTCATGGTGCAGGCTTTGGCCGGAGCAGTTCATCCACCGGCACGAGCCTCCCGGGGGAGAGTGGAGAGGGGAGGGGAAGAGGGCGGGAACTGGGGTGAAGGGGTGGGGCTTTCTCACCAACACACCGGCAAGTCACCAGGAAAAGTGGCGCTGGTGCTGCTGGCATAATTTGCCTCTGGAAAAAAGAGAGAAAATGATTAGTCTGTGTGTGTTTGAGAGGAAATAAAAAAAGGAGGAACGTGGAAGACAAAAAGAGATTGAAAGTACGCTTGTGTGTGTGTGCGTGTGCACGTGTGTGTGTGTGTGTGTGTGTGTGTGTGGGAGGCTGTGTGATGATTTCCTTATCTATTCCACTGCATTATGCAATATCGTGGGTGTTCAGTCAAAAAAAGAAAAACTGACACGCTGAGTGTTTGGGTCTAAAGGCTCCTGGGACCAGTGTGCATTACCACACACACACATTTTAATCTAAACATGCACATGAGGTGGACAATTAAAGCAAACTAATAGTGGAAGGTGCTCAGAGTGTATGTGATGATACTGGAGCTCAGACTAGACGTCTCAATATCTCTCAGAATCTCTGATCTGTTTTATTGATCAGGCATCGTCCAGTCAATTATCTATTTGTATTTATATTTGACAGATGAAAGAGCCACTCCATCAACATCGCGTGGAGCCGAGAGTGAAATCTTCCACAATGCAACATGCAAAACGATATAAAAAAAATAACCCCAATTTTATTATTTACATGAAAATGATTAAAAATAATAATGTACTGAATACAATAATGAATAATGTAGAGAATTTTGGCAGCACTTGGGTTCCTGAGATGTCCAAATGATTTACACTCTGTAAAGCTCTGTAATGCCTGGTAAGGCTCTATGAAGGTCTGTGTAACTCTATAAAGCAATGTAAATCTCTGCGAAGCTTTGTACGGCTATGCAAAGCTCTGTGAAGATCTATAAGGCAATGTAAGGCAATGTGAAGTTATGTAAGGCAATGTGAAGCTCTGTAAGGAAATCTAAGGTTCTGTGAAACTCTGTGAAGCTCTGTAAGGCAAGGTAAAACTCTGTAAGGCTAAGTGAAGCTCTGTAAGGCTAAGTGAAGCTCTGTAAGGCTTAGTGAAGCTCTGTAAGGCAAGGTAAAACTCTGTAAGGCTTAGTGAAGCTCTATAAGGCAATGTGAAGCTCTGTAAGGCAATGTGAAGCTCTGTCCAGCTATGTGAAGCTCTGTAGGGCAATATGAAGCTCTATAAGGTCAGATGAAGCTCTGTAAGGTAAGGTGAAACTCTGTAAGGCTAAATGTAAAGCTCTATAAGGCAATGTGAAGCTCTGTAAGGCTAAATGTAAAGCTCTGTAAGGCTACGTGAAGCTCTGTAAAGCAATTTAAAGCTCTGTAAGAATCTGTGAAGCTCTATAAAGCTCTATGATTGGCTGCTGCATGTTATAAAAAAACATAATCATTTGCTGGTTCACCGAAGAGCCAAAACAGGTCATAAAATCCAAAACACAAAAAGGAAATCTAAGGTTCTGTAAAACTCTGTGAAGCTCTGTAAGGCAAGGTAAAACTCAGGCTAAGTGAAGCTCTGTAAGTCTTAGTGAAGCTCTGTAAGGCAAGGTGAAACTCTGTAAGGCAAGGTGAAACTCTGTAAGGCAAGGTGAAACTCTGTAAGGCTATGTGAAGCTCTGTAGGGCTACATAAAGCTCTGTAAGGCAATGTGAAGCTCTGTAATGCTATTTGAAGCTCTGTAAGGCTAAATGTGAAGCTCTATAAGGCAATGTGAAGCTCTGTAAGGCAATGTGAAGCTCTGTAGGTCTAAATGAAGCTCTGTGAGGCAATGTGAAGCTCTGTAAGGCTATGTGAAGCTCTGTAAGGCAATGTGAAGCTCTGTAATGCTATGTGAAGCTCTGTAATGCAATTTTAAGCTCTGTAAAAATCTGTGAAGCTCTATAAAGCTCTGTGATTGGCTGCTGCATGTTATCAAAGAACATAAGCATTTGCTGGGTCACCGATGAGCCAAAACAGGTCATAAAATCCAAAACACCTGAGGTTTAAAATTCTGGTAATCCAAGCAAAATGTAATAATCATTTAACCTTTAATGAATCGCTTTGCTCACTTGGAAAACCTCATGAACACTTATTTCTTTTAATTATTATCCATATCCCACTTACACATTTAGTTCCTACCTGTAGTTAGTTTCAGTTACAGGTTCACATGTAAAACTTTATTACTCAATAATCAAAGTTCTGGAATTTTCAGTGCCTCTCTGGTATTGGATTGCTGCTCTGTTTATTATGTATGTAATCACTAAACACATCCCAGATCGCCTTTCCTCTTCTCAGATCGCATGTTAACGCGGATCTGGGGTTCAATTAACCTTTAATAAAAAATATAGCAGCCCCTTAGCTTGCGTAGCGAACGGCCTTTATACGTGAAATGCCACGGCGAGAGTCTGTTATCAGCGCCTCAGTCGTACACCTTTCCCACCCACAGCAGTCTAGATAAGACGTGCAGTATTAATGGCTGCTCCTGCGTGAGTGTACAGCGGTGAGATATAAGTGATCAAACAACCATTCGGTGGGAAAGACGGGCCGGGACGGGCCATGGAGCTGTGAAACCAGAACTAGAGCAGTGTCATTGTGAGGAAAGCTGAGGCAGTGGTTTCACTTGGGAAAACTCACAAACAGCTTTCAATGTAGATTATGAGCGAGTTTTCTTGAACTCAGAAACGAAATGTTCAGATGGTTAATTAGATTACGTTTTAACACAGAAGTAAAAAATCTTATCATTTCTGAAAATTAAAATCACAACAATCATATATATTATAAATAATACCTGTTTCATTTGATAAAACAGGTTTCACATTTGATTAGACCTTCAAACACACACACACACACACACACACACACACACACACACACACACACACACACACATTACACAATAACACAATGCTTCCTCTGAGAGAGCCTAGAAACTGGAAATTTCCTGATCTGCGTGATCTCATGGACGATCTCCGGGTGTAATAGCAGTTTAATTCGAGAGTGGGTTTAAAAAAAAGGAAATCAATCAGACAAAAAAACGAGTTCGTATTTGATCCGTCTGTGTCACTTGAGACTGTGCTGAATAAATGATCTGATTAAAATCCCAGAGCAGGTGACCCACTGAAGGACGGCATCTCCGAAAACGTCTCCTGAAAGGTGGGAGACGCCGTGTGGAAGACTGCCAAGATTTACCCCGTTTCCACTGTCACCAAATAAAGCCGAGGATAACGAGCGCAAAAAAACACAAGCATCGTGGTTGTGGCGTGTTATAAATCAGCCATGTCGAGTCCTTGACCCCATTAGGCTTCACGTGAACGGAGCGTGGGGGAGGTGTGTGTGTGTGTGTGTGTGTGTGTGTGTGTGTGTGTGTGTGTGTGGCTTATCCCCTAAAGGTCATGAAACCACTCTTAACCTGTACCGTGTTCCTGCGTTCACTCCACATTATGGATTATAATATTAGCATCTGCATTGTTTTTCTGGATCCCTGATGCTCCCAATGGTAAATGATAAATTAGGGCCTGACATTGAATAAGTAGGGAAGAGTGTAGGATTTAGTTCTGGGGTTCGAATAGTGTATCTTTTAACGTTTAACACTTTGGTTCTTTTGGAGCAGTTTTTATAAAATAATCACAATGAATATCCATTATTACACTGTAAATCTGCTCCCTAACCCATAAATGCAAAAAAATAAATAAATAAATAAATAAAATAGATTGAGATCAGTGTGAGCTTGGTGAGAGATCAGTGTGTGTATGAGACTTGTATGAGATTGTTGTGTGTGATCAGTGTGTGGGTCGTGTGTCATCCAGATTGTGATCTAAAGTGTGAATCAGTGTGTGTATCAGTGTGAGATCAGTGTCAGATCAGCGTGAGATTAGTGTGTAGATCAGTGTGAGATCAGTGTGAGATCAGTGTGGATCAGTGTGAGATCAGTGTGTGTATCAGTGTGAGATCAGTGTGTGTATCAGTGTGAGATCAGCGTGAGATCAGCGTGTGTATCAGTGTGAGATCAGCGTGAGATCAGCGTGAGATCAGCGTGTGTATCAGTGTGAGATCAGCGTGAGATCAGCGTGAGATCAGCGTGAGATCAGTGTGGATCAGTGTGAGATCAGTGTGAGATCAGCATGAGATCAGCGTGAGATCAGTGTGAGATCAGTGTGAGATCAGTGTGTGATGAGCGCTATAGAGCCTGTATAACCTGCTGTTAGAAAAATGATTGAGTTATAACATGATTCACATCACATTCAAACCCTGAGAATGGACGATAATGGAGCATTTCCCATAAGAACCGGAGACACGTTAAATGTGGGGGAACTGCAGCTCTGAGTTATGTAAACTAAATAAAAACGTCTCTCTGAACATCAGGAGCAGTGAACAGTATACACCAGGAACAGTTTACAACATGAACAGTGCACAATAGACACCTGCAGCAGTGAATAGCAGAAACAGTGAACACCAGTAACAGAGAACAGCAGGAACAATGCACAGTGAATACCTGGAACAGTGAACCGCAACAACAGTGAATGGCAACAATAGTGAAAACCAGTAACACAGAACAGTAAACAGCAACAACAGTGCACAGCTGGAACAGTAAAAAGTGCACAGTGAACATCAAGAACAGTGAACGCGGGGAACAGTGCATAGTGAACAGCAACAACAGTGATAAGCAGGAACGGTAAACAGTCCTCAGTGCACATTGGACAGCAGGAACAGTGAACAGTGCACCGGACTGCTCAGGATCTCCGCTAAGCGGCTATCAGGTGATGCGCGAGCTCACAGCTGCTTGGTTACGGCCACGGAGCGAGACGTTACCATAGGTTACCGTTAAGGCCAGGTGACATTCCGGTTATGTGACACCTTCTCCCCACCCCCTGCTGCTTCTGTTAAGGGTTCGTATTATTTATTATTTGTTGATTTATTTTTATTTATCGCGCGCCCCTTCCCTAAAAGACATCTTTAATCGGATATGACGAACACTGACAGCGTCACACGTCTCACGGGACCGAAACCCAAATGAAGGACAAAAAGGTTGTTGGTTTTGTTTGTTTGTTTGTTTGTTTGTTTCCCAAACCCGAGTGGAATTTCGACGCGGTCGCTATGATAAAATCGTTACCTTTAATTTCCCAAACCGAGAGCGGTGATGATAAAAATGTGAGCGCGCGCAGCCAGTCGTGCACCAGGAGCCCGCGCGTGACCGCGGGCGCGTGCTGACAAGTCCTGCGAGGATGCGCTTACCTTCTCTGTGGGCTTTCCGGCAGGGCTCGCGCTTCGTTCAGACCGGTAGAAAAAGCTCCTCCGCGACCAAAAGCGCTCAGCTCCGGCCTCCAACCGCGCGCTCACACTCATGAGCTCGAGGCGCGAGAGACGCGCGGACGCTCGCGCACGCGTGCACCAGAACAGTCGTGACGCTCCATGTTCCGAAAAGCTGGAAGCGCGAGAGCCGTGGAGGGCGCCGGCGCGCACGAGAGCATCCTCCAAGCCGTGTGCGTACGCGCGTGCGTGTGCTGTGCGCGCGCGCGTGGAAACGCTCTCACTCACTCGCGATAGCTTGTCGCGCGGACCCGTTTTTTTTTTTCTTTTCTAAAAGAAACGAGCGCATAAGCCGTGGTCCAATCCCGCGCGTGCGTTCGTGCGAGGCGCTTTAATTTAACGCCAGCAGCAACAAGGACGCACGTGCGCACATACGTTCTTCATCGTTAAACATAAAACAAACAAACAAACAAACAAACAAACAAAGCCACGTTCTAGAGCGCCCGCATCCAGGTGTTTTCTGAAGCGTAACACGGGCCACATATGGATATGGGCGATTGAACCAAAGACCGGATGATGTGTTGCTATAGTAACGGAGAACATCCCAACAACCGAACTAATGACAGGCGAACTGACAGGCAGGAAAACTCAACATATTTCATCTCGCTCTCTGACGTCATTACAATTTATACCCATCACCATATAAGCAAGAAAACCCGGGTTCCCTGATAGAGCAGCAACAGCTACATTAAACACCATGGAGAATATTCGTGGCTTCTTCAACAGAGATGTTGAACTTTATGACTGGCACCACGTCCTCAGTTCTGATTGGTCAGCAGCCACTTTACTCTAAAAACAAGTTCATAATAATTAGTTTATTATTATAGTTTCTATAGAAACAGGTCTTTCAGAGAAACATAAACAGGTTAATGATGAGGAGATTCTTGGAAGGAGGTGTTTATCAAACGTTTATGGAAGGGAGTCTCCAGTGTCACTGTAACTACTGAGGTATGAACAAATCACACAGTACAGGAAGTAGAATACAGGAAGTAGAGTACAGGACTAACACAGTACAGGAAGTAGAGTACAGGAAGTAGAATACAGGACTAAAACAGAACAGGAAGTAGAATACAGGAAGTAGTTTACAGGAAGTAGAGTACAGGACTCACACAGTACAGGAAGCAGAGTACAGGAAGTAGAGTACAGGAAGTAAAGTACAGGACTAACACAGAACAGGAAGTAAAATACAGGAAGTAAAATACAGAAAGTAAAATACAGGAAGTAGAATACAGGACTCACACAGTACAGGAAGTAGAGTACAGGAAGTAGAATACAGGAAGTAGAGTACAGGACTCACACAGTACAGGAAAGTGATGAGACACTGCTGGTTAGTTCTTTAGAACAAAATTCCACCAAAAATTTTAATCTTTCATTCTTAATTTACTTCCTTCACTTAGTTTACCACCTTTTTTTAGTTATTAAGGGCTGGTAAGAAAGTTTTCTTGTGTGTAAGAGAGAGAGAGAGAGAGAGAGAGAGAGAGAGAGAGAGAGTGGCCTCTCTTATCAGGGCAAAGGGTAAATAAAATGTGACATAAAAGCAAAACAGTGGAATTGTAAATAATCTGAACTGATATGAGGATGAACAACCGCAGGCAATAGAGAGAGAGTGTGTGTGTGTGTGTGTGTGTGTGTGTGTGTGTGTGTGTGTGTGTGTGTGTGTGTGTGTGTGTGACAAAAGAAATCAGCACTTGTGCAACACTCGAGCCGGAATATTTGGTCAAGCAGAAGCAAATGATCCCACACTCACAAGTAAAACCTGACATGTTTGGAGATTGGAGTCGAGGTGCAAACACACAATCATCCAATCTACAGAGATCAGACAGAGAAGGAACATCCACGAGTAAAAAGAGTAGAAAAGCATGATTATGTATATAATATTAAATTATAAATGATGGTGTCACTATAACATGGAATTGTGAGCCAATATTCAGAAGGAGAAGATCACACAGGAGACCAGAAGGTCTGAATTCTCAGGAACAGTTTGAGGTGGATCACGAATAAAGGTGATGTTTGTTCCCAGAGTCTCTCAGCTCTGTACTGTTCACCAACAGGTACATGTTCAAGGTGTTTCCTTTGACAGTGGATCTTATGACCAACCAGCTCACCACCTTAACCTTGTTAACGACCTTCATTCTTCTTGATTGATCCTATAGAAACCAGTGTTTGCTATAAGTAACCATGATCACCAAACAGCTAGCCGTGCTTGCTAACCTTAGCTTCCACATTTATCTGTGATATAATAGTGTAGTGATCAGACGTTAAAGAGACTACTGCATGGTGTAGGAAGTCACAGTGTATAGGACCAGCTGCAGGTAACAGCTACACGCAGCTTTAACATATCAAGAAGAACTCGGCTAGCTTATGATACACACACTCAATTAATTAGCATTTAGCAAAGACGATTGTGTATAAAACAGCGGCAGGAAAAAGAATAGGAACAACAATATACAGTAAAAACGTCTGTTTCGATGATCATAAAGCGTTCGTATCAATCGACAAGTCACTTTTTGCTTTTCTTCAAGATGTAGGCATCCTCCAGCTCAGCTATAAAACAGTAGTCTGATGATGATAATCACTGCTCAGGTGGCTGAAATTTCATCATCTACACGTGATGAACTTCTAGTGCCTAGCAGGCTAATGGTGTAAAGGTGATTCTCTTTGGCTGGTATAAGTTATAAAGTCATCAGTCACCCTGTGGTTTTGTGCTTGAGGGACCCCCGAGTAATTAGTGAAGGTGTTCAGATCCAGTCCTGCTCCACGCTGACCAAATTCTCTAGTGTCATTTTGGCGTTTTCGCCGCAGTCACTACATCAACACCTCTCTCTCTATTTCTATCTCTCTCTCTCTCTCTCTCTCTCTCTCATGTGAGAGATCCTGTGGAGGCTCGTCAACCTGACGACTAGCTTTAACGCTCCAACGGCTCACATTTTTAGGCGGACTACTGTACGGAAAGTCAACACCCTCCACCTGATCCACTTTCACACTCGAGCCGTCTCTCATCTTACAGCTGTCTCTGGAATATTCTCCCATCGTCACCTCTCTGCACTCGGCTCGAGAAAGAGAAAGAGAGAGAAAAAGCTGAGGAAAGACCTGAAGAGACGGGATGTCCCCATTTTCTCATCATATATAAAACATTTCATTTAAAATCTCTATGATTGAAAGGTTACTGTTCTCCTGGGATATGATTTCAACTGTAAAAAATACTTTATACGACATATAGTGAATACACAGGTTTACACTGTATTACAGAATGAGACAGAAATGAGACCATGAGGCCTATCAGCATGTGAGTGGATTTTATTTACAGACATAAGCGTAAGTAAGATCATTAGAAATATCACACGGTGGTTTCTTACCTGACGGAAGCCCGCAAAGACTCGTCCATGTCTTTCCCCTTGTCTTTACCTCACTTCACTGTGACTGCCGGGTGAAGAAAGAAGGAGTTAGCATTAGCGCTAGGATATTATTTTACCGCCGGTGTCCACTTACCTTTCAGGCCAGGTGTGGCACCTCCTCCCAGAAAACACCTCAATTATTGAGCACCTCTGAGCCAATCGGAGTGAACACGAGTCCAGTGTGAGTTTGAAGATATTAAATTTTTACATGGTGTTAACTGTTTAACCTTTTATCCCGATTTCCACAAGGAGCACAATTTTCCTCCTAATGAACCAAACTTTTGTCTCACTCCAGATTGATCCATAATGAGAAATTTAAAAAACGATGTCCTCGATTGTTGTTTTTTTTCTCTCTAATAATATGCAAATTATCGCTTTGCTGTGCACCACATTACAGGAAGTGTGCAAGACTAACGATCAGTCCTCAAGTCAGTCATGGACGAGACATGAATGAGACATGAACGAGACATGGACGTCGGAGCGACTTGCTCTCAGCAACTGGGCCTGGTCTGAGAACTTCCTTTTCTGCTTTGATCACGTCTGTCTCTTTTTCTTCTTAGTATTTCTGGTCTTTGTGACCCAAATTCCCTCAATTAGACGTGGTAACTTTCCATCAGAATACAATCTACACCGTACAGGACGAGTAATTTCAGTCTGTTTAGAGGCGCTTGTAGTGAAGCTTGTAGAGTTCTTGCAGAACAGCAGAAGGAGGTGAAATGACCACAAATGGGAAAACGAACACAGTAGGCAATGCTTTTGTACATGTACACCTTAAAACCAGCATGTGGTCAAGGTGTATTCACAATATATGGAGGGTGAAAAGTGCAATTCTCACAGAAATAGAAACGTCTATTACTACACCCATGCCTGAAACTACTGACTGTCTACAGAAACATTCCCTGTGTCATAGGAAATATGGGGTGAGGTCAAAGAATCACTTTGGATGGTGAGGTATGTGTCATGCAGAACAGTTGTGATAATTGGCAGGTGCACTGTGGGTTAAGATTCATGTCATAATAATGCAATGCATACTGGGTAATGAAGTGAGGGTCAGATCAACCTCAAGGATCTTGTGGATTAAGATGACTGTGAGCCCGTGTGTGTGAGAAAGGCGCTTGCTAATGCAGTCGCTGGTCCGTCCTCCCCCCAACTCCCCCTCATTCCTTTAGTGAACCGAACCCAAATCCTCAGCACTCGGTGTGTGACGGGCCGCTCTGTCAAGACGGAGCTGGAGCTGTATCTCGGGCCTGAGGAGCAAAAATAGAAACCCTCGGAATGAGCTTCGCCTTGGAGAAGTTAGCGAGACATGAGCTCCTCTGATTGGACGAGAGGCGTTAAGTGCAAGTGTGTTTGCAGACCGGGATTGGGTCACGCGTTCCAGAGCGTTTTGAAGAGAAGCCAGTCTGACAGGGTTAGAAAGCCCAGGGGACAGAAAGCGAGAGAGAGAGAGAGAGAGAGAGAGAGAGAGAGAGAGAGAGGAGAGAGTAATAGATGACTGCACCACAGCTCTAATGCTGACTCCAACACCACAATGAGACATTTTTTAAGTTACACGTCGTACAAATTCCTTGCTCTCGCCACATGCTGTGCTATGTATAGCTCGTATTAATTATAAGAACATTGTATATGAAGTCCTCAGAGATCCCACAGCACCCTGAAAGACAGAGACCCAACCCGAGCACAGATCTGCTTTCTGCAGCTCTGTCCCAGATTATGTGTATACACTGATACACTGGACATGTTTGAATATACAAAAGCTCACAGATATCTCGTTTCCTAGCACTCGCTGAGAAACCAAAACCCGCAGCTCATCGTCTGGGACAGTTACATGTGTTCATCAGCAGCATTTTAAATAATAGATACAAAAATTATATATATAAATATATATATATTTCTTTTGAAAACCCTAATGGTTGTGCATGCTCATATGTGCACGCACACACACACACACACACACACACACACACACACACACACACACACACACACCGGTACCAGTTTTATTCCTATTACACCTCACCAACTTGCCAACAGTTACAATTTTGCGGCTTGTTACTGAGATGTTATAAAGAAACTGCAAAAAAAAAAAAAAAACAAGTGTAAAATCTTCTGCCTGAATAAGACTCAGCTTCAGCTTCACCTCTGACTGTTACCAAGCAGCAACACTGGAGACTCCTTCCACACACCTCACATAAACACATAGGAACTATACACACTTTAGAAAAGGGTACTGCAGGGTACAGCGGATTGGTTCTCCTACTGCCTCTCAGATTTAATGGGATCATGACTCAGGTGTGAACCGCCCGCAATCATCCAGCATTTTTCCATCTCAGCACGATTTCTTTCTGGAATTCCTGCGGGAGCGTGAAGGAGATTTCAAGGTTCTTCAGCACTGCACGTGCCATCCTTCTGCCTGCCTGTTCGTCATGACATCATCACACTGTCCTTCTGCCAGACCAGGACGAACGTGACATCATGGCAGCCTCGGAGGCATGGATGTGTGCCCAGACAGAGAGAGAGAGAGAGAGAGAGAGAGAGAGAGAGAGAGAAATACAGAGACAGAGAGAGATATAAAGACAGAGGGAGATATAAAGACAGAGGGAGCAGAATCTGATGATACGAGATGCTTAATATAATTTTCTTTCCGGACAAGAGAGATGAAAATAAACAGCATTTATTCAAAAAAAATTTTTTTCATCAGGCTGCTGCTTATTTCTAACAAAGATTTATGCATTAAATCACATCATCAATCATACAAATATAAAACATCTCCCAACGTGTCCTACATCAGATTTAGTCCACATGTCCATGAAATCTACAAGGCCTCGCTACAGAGAAGAGAAAAAACTACAGCACCACTGTACAAACAGGAGGTTTGCTTCAGAGAAATGTGTAAATCACAACATCATTAAGACTTCTGGGTAAAATAATAGACAAAATCTTAATATGGGGGGGGGGGGGTTGTAAAATATGCATTTTAGGGGAAAAAAGAAGCCGAAACTCAGATTAATCAGGAAACCCAGGGTCCTCCAAACTGCTCCTTTTAATGAACATTACTGACATCTAGTGGCGAGATTAGTCCAAGGTGACATGCCCGATTTGTTCCTCCAACTCATCGGTGTTTGTTTCCAGACACACACACACACACACACACACACACACACATATCTCTTCATTAACAATATTTGCATTTTAGCTTAAGGCACGCCTGAGTGTGTTGATATAATATACGGGCATAGGAAATGTGTGTGTGTGTGTGTGTGTGTGTGTGTGTGTGTGTGTGTGTGTGTGCGCGTTCGCAAAAGACTCTGGTCTTTGAGAATGCATGTGGAAGAATCTATGTTTCTTTTTCACTTTCCACCCACATATTATTGTTTCTAAAAAAAACTTCGCTCTACCTCCCAAAGACGGAGAAGGACAAACCCCACCCCCTCCACCATCTCCAACGCCTCTTCCACGTCCACCATCTCTACCACCATCCACCCCCACCCCCGCCACCGCCTTTTTTCCATGCCCACCATCTCCACCACCACCATCCACCTCCTCCACCATCTCCACCCCTCTGCAGCACAGATTATTGGATCGCTCCGGATCATACCAACAAATAAGTGTAATTGTGAAAAACATCCATGTGGCAGCCTTGAGCTCTTTTCTCTCTCTCTCTCTCTCTCTCTCTCTCTCTCTCTCTCTCTCTCTCTCTCTCACACACACACACACACACACACTGCTGGTATACCAGGGGCACAGCAGGACACTGATGCAATCCAGGCATCCCAGAGAACCACATTAATGTGGCATCAAAGGCACAATATCAGAGAACATTCCATTCTAGTGCAGATCACTTTTATAACAACAGACACTGGGAATCTCTATTCATCCTCTTCTGAGTGACACTAGTTTGGGGTAATTAGGGCAGATTTCAGGCTGTAGGGCACAAACACTTCCTCATTCTTTTCAGTCCTGCTTTGTAAAACCGATTCATTCATTACAATCATAATGGGGATATTGTACCCTCTCTCTCTCACACACACACACACACACACACACACACTTTTAACCTGTTCCCTCTTTTGCGCATGCTCGAGCTAAAATCTTATCCTGTAATCGCTCCCTTTTTCCACCAGAGGGCAGCAAAGACATTTCCATTAGTTTTGTACATTTTGAACTACAGACTCATATTACACCATGACTATACATATTGTGTAGCCACTCTGTCTGGGTGTGTATACACACACACACACACACACACACACACACACACACACACACACACACACTCAGTATTTCAGTTTTATCATCATTATCAACTTAATTACTGTCACTGCTGTTATTACCTAATAATCTCTCTCTCTCTCTCTCTCTCTCTCTCTCTCTCTCTCTCTCTCTCTCTCTCTCTCTTTTTCTCTCCGTCTGAGATCCCAGTTTATTCGGATCCCTTGCTCTCTGACCTGCCTGATCCATGCAGATGGCCTCCACCTGGTTAAAGTTCTGTTCACTCACTGCTGCTGCTGAACACATCACCACATGAACAGCCTAAAGATCCATGGCATCTCTGTGAATAGTAATCATTGAGAATCCATGAAGATGGCTTCAGGACTGCAATTAATACAAACAGTTTTGTACTCAACTCTCCCTCAGAGAACATTCCATAACTTCAGCAAACATGAGGTTGTAGTTGGTGAATGAGCTTCAACAAAGTATTGGGCAAAACCTGTGAATACTTACAGTATGTACATGTGATTTAATATGGGTTTTATTTTTAAATAATTTGCAAAGATTTCACACTGTTATTATGGGGTTCTGTTTGTAGAATTTTGAGAAAGAAATTAATGAATTCAATCCACCACCACCACCATCATCATCATCATCATCATCATCATCACCGTAATCAACTTCACATCATTTTATATCAATATTATTACATTAAAGTGCATAAGGTTTAATACTTTACTGCAAATATAATTTATAGAGATTAAATGAATCCACCCCACTGGCTCAGTCAGTTCCTGTAGAGGAGGCGTGGCCTCTACTCCCCTGACTCCTAGTGAAGTAGGTGTGGCCTCTAGTTCCAGCTGTTCCAGTGAAGGAGGAGTAGCCTCCATTTCCAGATGTTCCAGTGAAGGAGGTGTAGCCTCCCTTCCCAGATGTTTCATTGAAGGAGGTGTGGCCTCTGTTCCAAGTTGTTCCAGTGAAGGAGGTGTGGCCTCCAGTTCCAGTTGGCCCAGTAAAGTAGGTGTGGCCTCTGTTTACATTTGCTCTAGTAAAGTAAGTTTGCCCTCTGTTGCCAGTTGTTCCAGAGAAGTAGGTGTGGCCTCTGGCCCCAGTTGTTCCAGTGAAGTAGGCGTGGCCTTCATTTCCAGTTGTTTCAGTAAAGGGAGTGTTTTCTTTCCTGTCATTCCAAGTAAAAAAATGAAAGAGAAGATTACAGTGCAGCTTATAACAGCAAACCGGCGATTAACAGGCCAATGAGAAACTACCAGGAGACTGGATCTCCTACTAACATTTCAAGTTAACATTAAAATAGAGTTGAAGCTGAAGTGAAGAGTTCTTGCCATCATTAATGCAACACTCCACACAGCTCAGAGAAGATTACACAAGCATCACTTGCCACAGAGCACTGTACTTTCTTTTGGCTCCTCGGAGAGCGAACATTGTGATGCCACTGCCATAAGACAGGGTGTAGACTGCAGAGAGAGAAGAAACCATCGTTTAGAGCTCAGAGAGCATCTTACTGATCTTTATCTAGATTAATTACTTACTCTTCTACAGTCCGCAGATCTTTACTGAAGACTGGTGTCATGGCCCTCACTCTTTCTCTTTCTACACTCATTTTTGCATTAGTTTTGCATTAGTTCTCACTTCCTGATCTTCTATTTCTCTCCTATTTCTCACTTCCTGATCTTCTATAAAGATTACAAGATTATTTTTCCTTAAAATTCTACAAACAATTTGCCATAATGACAATGTGAAGGTTTGAAAATAAAAACTTTCTGCAGCATTGAAAAAATTGAGTTTTGTTTTTTTATATTTTGAGGAAAATAATGAATGAAATCCATTTTGGAATGAAACTGTACCATAACCTAACGTGGGAAAAGCGACGCGCTGTGAAGACGTCCCGGATGCACTGTGCGTAACTACAGTAGATCTGTGACAAATGAAAAATCTTGAATCTTGGATCTATATTTTTCACACTCCAGCAGATTCTCTACTACTCCATGATGAATCATCACAAGCTCTCTGAGTTCTCTTCTCCTTGCACCTTCACCTGCTTTTCATTATAAGATGCTCTGTATAGCAGCCTGTATTTCACTCCCCTGAATCTATCTGGCCACACATATATATATATATATATATATATATAGACATATAAATACTTACTTGGGAACATCTGCATACAAATACACATGTTTAGATCTCAGTCCACATCTGTGCACATCACAATAAAAACCTAAACCATATTTACATATTGCAATACTCTCCTGAGCACACATTCACTTTTCAATAGACATCTGTCCACACCTGGACACTTAAATGTACATTTGAAGAAGGTTTTTGTGAACATGAGTGAAGTCTGACAAAAAGAAGGATGGATGGATGGATGGATGTATGGATGGATTCCCACCGTGGTAAGAATGGAGATGTAGAACCGCCACAAACAGAGCAAAAACTAAGCCCCACAATGCATCTGGTGAACATGAGAAAAGAGTGATTAAAGAAAGGGTTTTTTTGGCAGGTAGATGATTTGTTTAGAAACGGGATGCATGTACCTCTCCAGTGGAAAGGTGGACCTTTGCACCGTTTAGTGTGTGGAGGCAAACCTGGAACACACACCATATAAGGAGATATACAACTTAATACACATCTGGACACATGTTAATACTGCTGCTTAGACCTGAACACACCTGGACACACCTGTATCTAACTATATATAGCTAGAAAACATCTGGGTAAACATTAATACATATACGCACATCTGGACATGATGGAACACATAAATAAATGCTTGTTTATACCTAAGCACACCTGGATTCACCTGAATGTACCACAATACTGAAGTAAACACACCAGTATTCACCTAACTACACATCTGGCCACATCTGTGTGCACAGCAATATCAGAATCAGATTTATTACTCTACACACCGTAAGTAGCTTTAATGCCCCTGAATAGCCCCGAATACACCTGCATCATTTAGAACATTGCTGTAAAAGGTTGTGAAGGATCTCACCGAAGCAGCAGCCCATAGCCTCGAACACAACCATGCAGAACACAATGAGGAACATCGGAATCACCAGGGCTGTGAAGATGAGAGAATACGGTCACGCTGATTTAACACTAAATTACAGTTAAAGTTCATAGTGGAGTTTATGCACTGTATCAACAAACGTATTGGGACACTTGACCTTCCCTTCAAATTTGTGTCTTACAGCTTTGGAAGCGGTAGCATGACATTTTCCTTCAACTGGGAGACCCAAACCTGTTCCAGCAAGACAATACCCCTGTGCACAAATCCAGCTCCATGAAGATCTCTGCTTTTACACAAGTTGGAGTGGAAGATCTCCTGCTATAGAGCTCCAGCCCTACTGAACACCTTTGTGATGAATGTGAATGCCGACCGCACCCCTCATCTTCTCACCTGCATCAGTACCTGACTTTACTAACACACATGTAGCTGAATGAATCTTCACAAATCTCCACAAGATCTAGTGGAACATCTTCAGAAGCGTGGAGCTGATCGTAACAACAAAATAGAACTCAGATGAACTCAAATGAACCCTAACCCTAGCACATGCACTTCTTACAGTCAGGTGTCCACAAACTTCTGTCTATACAGTATGTGAGAAGGAAAATTCCTGAGTCAGTGTAGCAGCCATGAACGGATTCAGGTGTTTTCAATGAAAAATGAAAGTAAAGTCAAGCAGATTGGCTTTTAGAGATTCCTGAACATCTCAGACTCACGTGAGACACAGGATATTCAGCATTGCGAAGAGAAACAAAAGGATAAAATGTTGACAAAAAAACAAAAAATACAACAACCAATATTTCTGATTAGAATTAATGATCAAATATATAATTAGCTACATAACAGGTTTTATAGCAACCAATCAGCATTTAACATTAATATGAAAAGATAATATTAGCAAAATAATCCATTAAATGATTTACATATATATATATATATATATAGTGTTTTTATTGTGGATACAGAAATAAATAACTTGATTCATTAATTAATTATATGTGTGTGTGTGTGTGTGTGTGTGTGTGTGTGTGTGTGTGTGTGTGTGTGTGTGTGTGTGTGTGTATAGATGCTATAGTAAATGCTTTATACAGAGTATTTGTAATCGGTGTATATTTATAATTTACTTGTGTATTTAAAGAAATGAATAGAATTTATCATTAGATTTTCCTCCACTCGTGTATTTTTTAATCCTGGTTAGAAATGAACAGATGTGATTGATCTCCTTGGACAGGATTTGATTTGAATCCAGCTGTAATGTGAACTCACGGTAGAAGGGTCTGTAGCTACACATTCCACAGCCCAGGCCAAAGCAGATGGAGAAGAAATGATAAAACTTATCTGAGATAAAAATATAAAATAATCCATAAAATGATTTTCACTTGATTTTTCTTTAATCAGGTTTAGAAATAATAGAGAAGACTTACAGTGTCTGTAAAAGTCCAGCATGTTGTGTATGTCCATGTGAACTCTCTGGATCTCTGTGTGAAGGTGCAGGTTTCACACTGGCGTTGTTGCTGAGATGCCCATGGAGATGCCAGTGTCAGCTCTGAGAAGTGATCAAAAAAACTGTGTGTTTGACAGAAAGGTAAACAATGGAAATCCCCAGAGAGCGATTTCACTTTCATCTTGTTACGGTTTCGTTTTATTTATCTTCATATGTGGTGACGCGTTTCAATCAGAACGACATCAGATATCAGATCAAAAACAAACAAACTGAACAGTACTGAACACGTGAAGAAATAACGCGTAGACCTTGTGTTTCTTTTTCACACGTTTACACAGGTCTCAAATATTAACAATGTGTAAGACCTTGAACATGTTTACATTGTCTGGCTTTAATGACCATCTCTTTCTCACCTTCACGCTGAGATACACCTCATCACCCCAGAGGACAGGAGGTCGTCTGATTAAAGAAGGAAATCCTGTAACATTTACTGCCTTAGTCTTAATAGGCCGCAAAGAGCCCTGGTGGTTAAGCAGGTGAAGTACAACAACACTGAAACATTTTCTCCTTGAAGGCTCCTCCCATTTGATAAGCCCCGCCTCCACAATTTACAGAACAATGGCGTTACTTGAGGTTTTCATGTGTCCATTCAGCTTCTTGATAGGAGAATAAAATGATTAGTGATGGGAGTTGGTTCTTAAAATCGTTTTTAAATCTTTTAGTTCATTTCGTTCGTTTGTTCGGAAATAAAATAAAATGTCAAATTTGCTATAATCAGATCTCCAACACGTGTACATACACCAACACTGACTATGGATCCAATAATGAAAATATGACGATGCACCTGAGGACAAATGATGATAAACAGAATAAAAAGTTTCACCTGTTACGATCTTCTGGTTCGTGTCGTTAGTTCTTTTGTCACGTGATTCCCATAATTATTGTAACAATAATGTCAAGATTGAAACCAAAAAATCTGATCTATTGCTTTGTGTAGCGTCTATAGGAGTCACTTGATCAAAGAAGAGTTCATGAACATCCCGTGAGAACTAGCTGAAGAGCATGTCCCCTGTCCTGGGTTCTTTACAATGAGCTACACAGTTATTAGCTGGACAAGACTGTGTAATTAAATGAAATGTAATCGGATTGTTCAGCTTGGATCAGATTATATCAGATTGCGTATCCTCGTAAAGGATTTAAACAGACTGGAGTTCATCGATTTTCAATCTGACTGTATTTGATTGTGTCTGATTTAAACAGATTGGATCTCGTTGTACTGAATTCAATAAGGAGTAGATCTGATTGTATTAACTCCTATCAGATTAGATTAGATTAGATTAGACTGTACTGTATTTAGTGAATACTGTAATAAAGTTACTACTGTGGCCTACACATTTCAGGCGTGTGAGATTCTTGAATAATAGAAATGAATGACGTAGGGTTTAGAAACCGCATGGAAACGCCCTCGCACAAAGAAGCGCACAGCATGCTGGGTAATGCAGTGCAAATGAGAGTCTCTTGGACATTAGTAATAGCACAGAGGACTACATGTCCCAGTGGTGAGGAGACACGTCTTTAAGGAATCACGTCTTTTCTCCTCCCAGCAGGATGAGCTCAGCTTCGGGGTCTCCCCCTTTTCCCTTCCCCCTGACACCGAGCAGAGAAGAGGAAGAAAATAAATCATCATCATCATCAATATTATTATAATCAGAATGGATCTGTTGGAGGAAAGCGGATGTGTGATATGGAGAACAAAACTGTGCTCAGGATTTTGTTAGAGATGTGAGTGTGTGTGTGTGTGTGTGTGTGTGTGTGTGTGTGTGTGTGTGTGTGTTGGAGATGTTTAATGAGTGAGAAAAGGCGTATAACGGGCTGGGTCCGTTACACTGTAGAGTGAGACATGTCCGGGCTGGAGCAGGACACTTGTCCCGGGACAGAACTGATCGCGGAGACCGGGATGGAGGGTCTCAGGGCCGAGCTCGAGCGCCTGTCCCGCGAGCTGAGCGACACGAGCCGGGATAAGATCCGCGCTGCTGAGTACGGGCTCGCGGTGCTGGAGGAGAAACAGCAGCTCCAGCAGCGCCATGAGGAGCTGGAGAGTGAACATGAAGCCCTGAGACATGAACTGGACCAGCTGAAAGAGGTGAGAACCAGCCGAGAGTCCAAGTGCTCAGGGCTGAGGAGGGGCGATACAGTCCGATACAATCTAATCCAATCAGATACAGACCGATCCAATCTCATACAGACAGATCCAATCTCACACAGACCGATCCAATTTCACACAGACCGATCCAATTTTATACAGGCTGATCCTTTCTCATACAGACCGATCCAATCTCATACATACCGATCCAATCTCATACAGACGGATCCAATCTCATACAGGCTGATCCAATCTCATACAGACCGATCCAATCTTATACAGACAGATCCAATCTCATACAGACAGATCCAAATCTCACACAGACCGATCCAATCTCATACAGGCTGATCCAATCTCATACAGACAGATCCAATCTCACACAGACCGATCCAATTTCACACAGACCGATCCAATTTTATACAGGCTGATCCTTTCTCATACAGACCGATCCAATCTCATACAGACCGATCCAATCTCATACATACCGATCCAATCTCATACAGACGGATCCAATCTCATACAGGCTGATCCAATCTCATACAGACCGATCCAATCTTATACAGACAGATCCAATCTCATACAGACAGATCCAATCTCACACAGACCGATCCAATTTTATACAGGCTGATCCTTTCTCATACAGACCGATCCATTATCATACAGACAGATCCAATCCGATACTGTCTGATCCAATCTCATCCAGTCTCATAGTCCGATCCAGTCTCATAGTCTGATCCAATCTCATACAGTCTAATACAAACCGATAGAAGCTGATACACTTTCATACAATCTGATACAATATCATACAGTCTGATTACAATTTTATACAATCCAATCAAATCTGATCCAGTCTGATACAAACTCATCCAGTCTGATACAACAATCCAATGTTTATATCTGATTAAATCTGATACAATCATAGAGCTGATTCCAAGTGATGCAATCGATAATATTAAAAACAGTTCATTAAAATGTCCTATAATCCAGTGGAGTCGTAGAGGAGAAAGCTGAGACACAGAGATGTGATTTTTAGAGGATTCTGGGAGAATTTTAGTCTGATATGGGATCTGATCAGTTACATCCAAAATCAGAAAAAAGTCCACTACAGAGAAACTGTTCTGAAAGCAATGAATCTTTAATTTGCCATTAAACCTTTAAAAGAGTGGAGGAGAGAAATCAGACCCTGAGACTGAACTCCTCAAACCCCAACCGGGATTAAAAGTAGAAGTGTGGAGAGCGAGGGATAGCGGAAGAGTAACGTGTGTGAGATGAAAGAGGCTCGGCAAAAAGAGTTCATCAAACAGAAACAAAAAATCATTACAGTAATTTATTTAATTGAAGGTGAAATAATTTCAGTCTGAAGATCATGAAGTGATGAAGAACTGAGATACTTCAGATCCACCACATTCTCTCTCTACTGCACAACAATGAGATCATCACGAGCCTCTGATCTCACTTCTCTTTTATTACATCTGTTTATGTCTCTCTCACACACACACACACACACACACACACACACACACACACACACACACACACACACACACACACACACACACACGTGGAGGATCATGGAGGAATCAGACGGTCTCTCTGCAGCTTTTCCGTCACAACATGCTTTAAAGTGAAGTCACATGACTTCCTTCCTGTGTGTTTCTGAGGAAAAGCAGGATGTTCACGTTCACGTATTCGAGTGGGAGTGAAACGTGAGCTTCAGAAACGTCTGGATCACAAATTATACCACTGAGGGCATGGGTTTTTTTTCTCCTTCTCATTACATAATCTGTTTCTCTTTCTCTCTCTCTCTCTTTCTCTCTCTCTCTCTCTCTCTTTCTCTCTCTCTCTCTCTCTCTCTCTCTCTCTCTCTCTCTCTCTCTCTCTCTCTCTCTCTCTCTCTCTCTCTCTCTCTCTCTCTCTCTTTCTCTCTCTCTCTCTCTCTCTCTCTCCTCTCTCTCTCTCTCTCTCTCACTATTTCTCTCTTTTGTGGTCTCATTCTTTTTTTCTTTCTCTGTCTCTCTCTTTTTCTCTGGTGGTCTCTTTTTTTGTGTGTGTGTGTGTCTCTCTCTCTCTCTCTCTCTCTCTCTCTCTCTCTCTCTCTCTCTCTCTGACTGTCTTTATCTCTTTGTACTTCTCTTTTTGTTTTCAGATAGTTTTCATGTGTCTTACTGAAGCATCAATGCAAAAATAAATAAATAAATAATAATAATAGTAATAAAAATAGTAATAACATGAAATAAGTTCAAATAAAAACATCCAACAGAAATCCAAGGTGCAAAATAAAATAAGATAAAGAGTAAATAAAATAAGATAAAGAGTTAATAAAATAAGATAAAGAGTAAATAAAAGAAATATTGTGTAAAAAGTCTGGGTATTCAGGAGCCATTGTTCTGACAGGATCTTCACTCGTCTCAGATCAGAGCTGTGTGTAAATGAAATGGAGGCATGTGGGAGACTGTAAGAGGATCTGTGAAGAAACGAGGCTATAAAAAGCCCTGGTGCTGCACTGTAGCTGCACTCACTGATTAGCAGAGCGCTGAGCCTCGCACACGTCCACCACAGATTACAACGTGTGAGCTGAACACGTTTACGTTACCTTTTAACCCGAAGGCGGAATTCAAATCCTGGTTTAGAGCAGCTGAGGAACCTGAACCTCTGAGCTTCCACTGTCCTCAAACACACTTCATAGCGTGCACTCTGGGTCTAGAAGATGACCTGCACCCTACAGTACAAAATAATCATCTGTTTGATTTCCTGATCAGTAAACCATCATCTCCAGACAGTGCTCATCATTTCAGAAGAAGTGTGAAATGACCTCCCATGATTTCAGATCATTTTGGGAAGCTCAATTTAAACTGCAAACATCTGCATATTCCAGAGTCTCCATCACTATGATGGAACACATTTGGGTCTCCTAGTTCACGTGAAGGGAAAATTTCATACCCATTCAAAGACGTCCTGAACACTTTGTGGTAACAGTTTGGAGAAGGAAAACATATGGGTGGAAAAGTCAATCGTCCAAATACGTTCAGCAATATAACGTGTGTAGCAGGGTTCACAGCTGGGCAGATGTGAATATTTCAACCCTGAGTCTATTTAAAGAAAGCGTGCAGATGTTTGAGGGTGTTGCTCGAGTTCAACAGACATTTTTTATCGGATATTTTGCTGGTTGAGAGCGAAGTTTTAGTTTCATGCTGAGATGTTTTTAAAGATTTACTATGGAAGATCCAGGTGCAGGCCATACAAATACAGATGTGCGTTTATGGCTTTAACCTGCAATTGTCATTTTGGTATGATTGCAGAATTCTGGTTAATGGAATCAACTGTAATAAATGATTGGTTAATGGGATCAGTGATGATTAATGATTGGTTAATGGGATCGTAGGTGATTAGTGATTGGTTATTGGGATCGTAGGTGATTAGTGATTGGTTAATGGGATCAGAGGTGATTAGTGATTTGTTAATGTGATCAGTGGTGATTAGTGATTTGTCAATGTGATCAGTGGTGATTAGTGATTGGTTAATGGAATCGGTGGTGATTAGTGATTGGTTAATGGGATCTGTGGTGATTAGTGATTGGTTAATGGGATCTGTGGTGATTAGTGATTGGTTAATGGGATCGGCGGTGATTAGTGATTGGTTTATGGGATCTGTGGTGATTAGTGATTGGTTAATGGGATCTGTGGTGATTAGTGATTGGTTAATGGGATCTGTGTTGATTAGTGATTGGTTAATGGAATCGGCGGTGATTAGTGATTGATTGGTTAATGGGTTTAGTGGTGATTAGTGATTGGTTAATGGGATCTGTGATGAATAATGATTGGTTAATGGGATCAGTGATTGGCATGAGCTAACGGTCTCTCTGTGGTCCTGCATGCAGGCGTATGGTCATGCCCACTTCGCCCAGAGGAAGGTTGCAGAAGACGGCGAGAGTCGTGAGGAGTCCCTCATCATGGAGTCGGCATCTAAGGAGGCGTACTATGAGCAGAAGGTGCAGGAGCTTCAGGTCGAGCTGAGGCAGGCCAGAACTTCTCTTACCAGCACCCAGGGCGAGAATGAGCGACTGGGCAGCCTCACACTTGAGATGAGGGAGGTGGGTGAGAAACAAAGGGACCTGTGCCACACATCCTGACCATAAATCCAGTATCTTATAAAACTGTCAGTATGTCTTCCATCAGCTTTTTCTTTTGATCTCTCTCAGAATGCTGAGCTGTTGGAGATGCAGTGCACTCGTCTGCGTGATGAGCTCAGAGAGTATAAAGTACGAGAGTCTCGGCTGCTGCAGGACTACAGTGAGCTGGAGGAGGAGAACATCAGCCTGCAGAAACAAGTGTCCATGCTCAAACAGGGCCAGGTGAGATGGGTGTGGGTTTGGGAGAGGAAGCGCTGACGTACACATGATTTTTACCCCCATGTTGTGCCACATTGTGCCAGGTGGAGTTTGAGGGTCTGAAGCACGAGATCAGGAGGCTGGAGGAGGAAGCGCAGTACCTGAACAGCCAGCTGGAGGAATCAGTGCGTCTGCGTGAGATCGGCGAGCGCCAGCTGAGCGAGGCGCTGGAGACGGTGAAGAGTGAACGGGAGCAGAAAGCAGCACTGCGCAAAGAGCTCACGCATCACATGACCCTGGGAGACTCTCTCTTCGGTGGTTCGTTGGACGGACTCAGACTCGGCGAATCGAACGAACCGAACAACGACGAGGCCATGCGAGCCTTTGAAAACGGGCTTGCCAAGATGGCCGGGGACAGCGACGATGATAACGTCATGTCCATGCCAAAGAAGAGTCTGGTGGATGATCTATTGAGCGAGCTGAACATCTGTGAGATCCAGAAGCTCAAACAGCAGCTGCACCAGGTGAGATGTCCCACATGGTGAACACTTACTCCTTTATCTTCTCTTGTCTCACTGAGTGCTTTTCTCCGTCTCAGGTGGAGCGAGAGAAGGTGGCGCTACTCTCCTCCCTCCAGGAGTCTCAGAAGCAGTTAACGCAGACACGCGGAGCGCTAGCGCGTCTGAGCGACGATTTTGGAGCCGTGCGACGTGTCCAGGATGCGAAGGACAGGGAGAAAGGTGAGAAGGAAAGCGACGAGGACGGAAATGTGGACTATTACGAGCTGGACATTCACGGCCCTGAGATCCTTCGCTGCAAATACGAGGTGTCGGTGGCTGAGGCTGGCGAGCTGAGGGAGGAGCTGAAGTTGATTAAGGTGGAGCTTGAGGAGGTGAGGCGGAGTTAATGTAGATGACACTCTTAAAAAAAGAAGTGCACATCTTTATTGGTGTCCTGATGATGACGACGCATTGATGTGATTTTTTTAAATGTATAATTTAGGTGAGAGTGGCACACGAGGAGGTGCGGGGACGGCTGGATAGCCAGGTGCGAGATCTCTCGTCTCAGGTTTGCTCGCTGGAGAGCGAGGGGCGAGCAGAGCGGGCGCAGATGGCACGGCTACAGAGGGAGTTGGATGAAGTGAACACGGCTGCCGGCGAGACCCGGAGGACGCTCGGGGCGGCGCAGGACGAGCTGGCATCCTTCAGCGAGGAGCTCGCTAACCTCTACCATCACGTTTGCGTGTGCAACAACGAGACGCCCAGCCGCGTCACACTCGACTTCTACAGAGAGGGAAAAGACAGCAAAGAGGACAAAGATAGGAAAGATGATAAAGAGAAGAAAACAGACACCGTAAGCCCGACTGGTTCCCCCGCCGGCCCTGGTTCAGGCTCGGTCAGAGACGCGAGGAAGGAGCCGATGGACGTGTGCGTCCTGGCGGCGATGATTCGCGAGCAGATGCGGCACCTGCAGCAGGCCGTGGAGCGAGGCACACAGCTGGCGAGGCAGAGGTTGGCACCGCTGGAGCTCACAAGCGTGTCTGATAGAGAGCAGGCAGCCTGCATGGAGGAGATCCTCAAACTCAGGTCACTGCTGAGCACCAAACGGGAACAAATCGCCACACTCAGGGCCGTCCTCAAAGCCACCAAACAGGTACGAGGTCACCAAACCCAGATTGATAGATATTATTATTATTTTTAGATAATTTATTCTTATTTATGTATCTGCTGCAGACGGCTGAGGTCGCTCTTGCTAACCTAAAGAGTAAGTATGAGAACGAGAAGACCATCGTGACAGAGACTATTATGAAGCTCAGGAACGAGCTGAAGGCTCTGAAAGAGGATGCGGCCACGTTCTCCTCCCTCAGAGCCATGTTCGCTACAAGGTATGTGCCAAACACACACACACACACTCACACACACACACACACACACACACACCAAAGCATTAGAACAGACAAGCACACTAAAATAATTTGGCCTTTTAACCCACAGGGACGTGTTAATTCTCTGATAAGTGCTGCACTGGATTTACAGTAGAGGGTAACCTCTATCTCCATCTCTCTCTCTCTCTCTCTCTCTGTCTCTAGGTGTGATGAGTACGTGACTCAGCTGGATGACATGCAGAGGCAGCTGGTAGCTGCTGAGGATGAGAAGAAGACCCTGAACTCGTTGTTGCGCATGGCCATCCAGCAGAAGCTGGCACTCACACAGCGCCTCGAGGACCTGGAGTTCCACCACGAGCAGGAGCGCAGGGGAAGTGCTGCCCGAGCCAAAGGGCCCTTTTCAAAGAGCAAGAACCTGCACGTAAGTTGCACCGTGTCCCGCAGAGGCTGTCTTCTGCCCCACGCCATTGTGGGTGGTCATGTGGTGTTTTGCACCTGAACCACTTCAATGCTGAACCTGCTCTCCTCTGTGACACCAATTAACCTTCATCTCCATCATCACTGCTCCATCATAACACAGACTCTGCGCTTGCACTAACATCGTCAACGCTCGCTCACTGTGATGAACTGACGGCTGAGTTACTGTACCGTGGTGGGGTGGTCTGGGGTGGGGTGTGGTGGGGTGGGGTGCTTTGGGGATTGCTAGTGTAGTTATAAAAAGAAGAGATGTAAATTTCAAAACAGATGTTTTCCTTTACCAATTAAAATGCAGCAAAAACAAATATCTCCTGTTATAATGTTATTTATGATCATGAGAGAAATGGCGAAAGCAGATTCAGAATTCAGACGGCGAACGCACACGGTTTCACTTTCCATTTCGCTTCCAGCTGAGGTCTGCATCCATCCTTGTGTCTGTCTTGTCCGTCTCCATCTTTCTTTCTTGTGAGTTTAACGCATTTGTTCTTCCTCCCATCAATCGAGCAGTGCAGCAGTTTCCGGGGTGCAGGTTCTTTTTAACAGATAACTACTAAAAGTAGAAGCACACAAAAATACTACTCGATTACAGTAAAGTGAATAAATGTCATTCATTACTTTCCACCTCTGCATCACATTTACATCAGTGACCAACAGCATGACTGAAAGAGAAGATGAGGGTCTTTACATCACTTCTCCTGAGCTAGAGTCTCTGCTTTCCCGTCCGCCATGTGGTGTGACATTTCAGGAAGAACACTAGATTAATTAGTGGGTGGTATGTGTGTGTGTGTGTGTGTGTGTGTGTGTGTGTGTGTGTGTGTACATGTCTTTTTTGGGGGTGTGGCTTTGGATGGACTGCTGTGATTGGTCGGATTTTACTCATTTAAAAACAGCATGCTTCAGCTAACTTGTGCCAAGGAAAATGTAACAAAATGTCTTCTGTGTGTGTGTGTGTGTGTGTGTGTGTGTGTGTGTGTGTGTGTGTGTGTGGTTTTATTGTTGAATATAATATAAAATATCATGTGTTATTATGATGATTCTAATGAGGATGTATTTTTTAATGTTTCACAGTAATTTTATTTGCCAAGGAGAATTTCCCCTAAAAGAGGCGTAATCCCTGACTGCAGATGTCCCGTCCCGTCCCGTTCCGTCCTGTCCCGCCTCACACACAGTAACACACATTAGGACGCCTCTTCGCTTGACTGCAGGCTTTACATTAATCGGATCCTCCAGACTTTTGGTTTCTGTTTCTTTTTTATTTGTATATATATTTTTTATCCAAATATTTGACATGTACTGCAACACATTTGAGTGAAAGTCTTATTTTAGAGTTGAAACAGAAACACGCATGTAGTGTATGTGACGTATTTCCGGACGGCAAACGTCAGTTCAGAGTTCACATTTACATTGTTTTGACTTCATGTCTTAATTTATTTTGGTATCTTGAAATAATTCTAGTATACACAATGTCCTGTGGTGGGAGAGATGCGTACACGTGACGAGTTGGAAAGACGTGAAATGGGTGTTTTTTGTGACGTCACGCCGCAGGACTGGTCGACGTGAGAGATGTTGACAGAAGGATTTGAAAACGTTACTAGCTTTAAAAAAAATCCATGTATTTTCAACAGCTTCTGTCAACTACCTCTTTATTACATCTTTAATCAGATGTATTTAACATAAATAATAATATAAGGCTTTTTTCTTTTTTTTTTTTTTAAACATAATTATTTTGCTTGCTTTGTTCACAAGTAATACAGGGAAGATGAATTTAGAAATGCACGTGGAGCTCGACGAATAGAACGAAGCGCACCAGCATTGTAGAGAACAATACATCACATCACATCACATCGGCAGGGTCAGAACAAATGCATTTAATATACGCAAAAGCCAAATTAGATTGTCTCGCGTCTGCACTCCTCAGCCGACGGCTTCTCGATTCACTGCTGCTCTGACGACACCCGTGTCGATTTCCCTTAATCTCATTTCCCAAATGATCAAATCGCTGTGAATATTAACCTCAAACCTACGTCTCAACTTTCACACCAATAATTCAGCTCACGTGCTATAAAGACTTTTCCATGCCAGCATTTCAGTAGTTACTGAATATAAGGATTTGTCTTTATTTTATTTTATACAAGAACGAGTGAAAGAAAGGTTCACAAATCCGAGTTGGCCTTCAGACGTGAAATACGCTTCCCTACGCTCTCCACCACACCACACACTCCTGCTAGCGTTTGAGTTCTCGCACACTTCCACACCATGAGGAGAAGTCGACAAGGACGTGTCCGAGAGCTGAACTGAAACACAGCGCTTGGTTTGAAACGCAGGAGACGGCAAAGTGTTTTCACTCGAACCCATTAGTGCCTTTTTATAAGCGTGACCAGATCGACTGAATCTCCTCTTTGTTCTGTTTCATACTGAATCAGTTCTAACTTGCTATTAAAGCCAGTTTGATGCTGCGCACAGACCTGTGCGGTGTGA